>NC_090766.1:30462971-30480471 GCF_036898095.1 Palaemon carinicauda
TTTAAATCAATACTCTCCATTCATCATCTCCCACTTCACGCTTCATAGTCCTCAGCCATGTAGGGCTGGGTCTTCCAACTCTTCTAGTGCCTTGTGGAGCCCAGTTGAACGTTGGTGAACTAATCTCTCTTGGGGGGTGCGAAGAGCATGCCCAAACCATCTTCATCTTCCCCTCATTATCTCATCCACATATGGCACTCGAGTAATCTCTCTTATTGTTTCATTTCTAATCCTGTCCCTGGTTATGTAGGAAAGCATAATTCTCATAAAAGGATATGTACCTATAGAACTGAGGAGCATTAAAACAGATGGGATTTATAAGTGTGAGTGGATTACCTATAAATGTTACAACTAGTTTGAAAGCAAATGGACGTAGCTCCTCCATTCAAATGCTGTCAGTGAGGCTTTACAGTAGAGGCTGAAAGGGGATTAGTGCCACGGTGCAGATGATTCTTTCATTTGGCTTAAAGCCCATTTCATTGGTTCGTTCACTCTATTTGTGACAGCTGGATCAGGCTGTGATTAGGGAGTTTGCCCTGTGATGCCTATTGAATCTAGATATATGATATGTTATATTAAGGAGAGAGGGAGAGAGAGAGAGAGAGAGAGAGAGAGAGAGGAAGGGAGAGAGAGAGAGAGAGAGAGAGAGAGAGAGAGAGAGAGAGAGATTGGTGTCTGTATATGAATGCAGTAAACTATTAGCTCGTATCTTATTACTTTGTAGTGTTAGTAAATGAATTGAATCCTCTGCTGTAATTTTATTACAAAAGTGACCGTGCATCTGTTGCAAAAAAAAAAAAAAAATATATATATATATATATTTTTCGGATACGTGATTTTTTTTTACCACTTTTGGAGACTTGTGCAATCGCGTAACTGTATTACGATCTTAAGTAATTGAATGTGCAACTCTAAGCTCACCAAGGTTGAATTCATGAAATAGATTTAAGGAGTGAAATTAAGGGGTTAGGTGGGACTTAAGTAAGTGTTAAGGCCACCTATAGAAAATTAGAAGATTTACGACCACCGAAAGCATAACACAGAATAATGACATGGTCAATAAACCCTTTTAAATTAGATTACCGCCTCATAAATCTACTTTTCCTGGGAAGGGGGCCTCAAAAGGTCTTATTGGTAAGGACGTCCTATGGATGTAGTAGCCATAGCGACATAATTACCAATTTCTGGGGGTTAATCAAAGATGGTTATTATAATTGATTGATTAATTTGAAGTTTTGTGGGATCCTGACATCAAAGGTCATTGACGCCGAATGGTTGCTATAAGCACTTTTGTCTGCTTCTGACATTTTCGTCTTCTGCTCCGAGGAAGTATTTCTCCTCATAGATATTTTTCGTGTGAGTAGCTTACAAATCGGCAAATTCTTGGAAACTCAGTCGTTAACGAACAGTATTTTGGTGTAGTTAGGTTTTATATTTCAGCGAAACTAGTCTTATGATTACGAAGTTATTAATCTTATGCATTAACCAAATTCATCTAAAAGACGTTATTTTATTTAGATTTCATCTTTATCAACTGTTGCTTAAAAATCTATTGTAATTTTTGAAGAATGTAGAAATGACCAAAAATCCTGGGGCTCTGATAATTTTTTTTAAGCTAACGCTATTTCTTATTTTCTCCTCTTACATGAGGACACCGTGTTTTTTTTTTTTTTTTTTTTTTTTTTTTTTTTTCAATAACAGGATATCAGAACATCAAAGAAAACAATTATTTAGAAACTTAGAGTGATGAAATTTTGAACATAAAAATGTTTTAAACGATTTCCTTTATTCTTTTCTTCATTTATCAAGAATTTTCGCTGCATTGAACCTTGACCTTTGACCATAACATGTATTAATTGGGCTGGATTTTCATACACTCAAATATAAACCAAGTTTGAAGTCTGTGACAACATTGTCCAAACTTATGGCTGTTTACGTGACGTAAATTTGACATTTAGCTTAACCGTGACCTTGAACTTTGACCTTGACCTTCAAATATTTAATAATTTCCAGCTTTCTACTTAGCAGTTAATCCCTGTAATTTTCATTACTCTACGATTAAAATTGTGGCCTGGGAGTTATTCACAAACAAACACACAAACAGGGGGCGAAAACATAACCTCCTTCCAACTTCTTTGGTGGAGGTAATAAATAAAAGGGAACAAATTTCATAGCTTTTATGTATCATAAAATCCTTTCTTTGTCTCGTGCAACATAGTTTGGTGATCGCTGGATTACATATGTATATATATACTATATATATATATGTATGTATGTATATATATGTATATATATATATATATATATATGTATGTATGTATATATATGTATATATATATATATATATATGTGTCGTGTGTTTGTGTGTGTGTGTGTGTGTGTTTATGTGTGTGTGTGTGTATACGTGCACATAGTTTATAAGGTAATATGTGGGATTCTGCAAGTATTTTGTTATATATATATATATATATATATATACATTTATGAATCTGATTATATATTCAAATCTACTGTATACACAGGTCATTAGGTCATTTACCTATAGGTATATATATATATATATATATATATGTATATATATATATATATATATATTTATATACATATATATATATGTGTGTGTGTATGTATGTGTATATATATATATATATATATACATATGTATATATGTATATATATGTATGATATGTATATGTATATATGTATTTGTATATATATATATATATATGTATGTATATTTATATGTGTACATATATGTATATGTATATATATATATATATATATATATGCGTTTGTATATGTGTATACAATAATATATATATATATATATATATATATACAGACATACATACATATAAATATATATATACACATATATATACATATAGATATACGTATGCATATAAATATTAAATATATATATATACATATAAATATATATATATATATATATTATATATATATTGACCATGATGTCACGTTTAGATTTTCCGCCGCACATTCAAGCCAAAAAAAAAAAAAAAAAAAAAAAAAAACATTATTCAATAAGGCTTGCATCAAAATTTTCTGTCAAGATAAATTTGGATATAGTACACGAACTATTAGACCATTTTTTTTCCTGCTAATCCTACTCACTGTTGAGCTAGCGCCTTTTATGTCAGTAGCCAAGTCGTGATCAGCTATAAAAGTGGATGATAACCATTTCAGTTGACGAAGTTGATCACCTGTAGCTGAAGAATTCTCGTCGTCCTCATAAGTATATCATTATACTCTCTCTCTCTCTCTCTCTCTCTCTCTCTCTCTCTCTCTCTCTCATTCATATATATATATATATATATATATATGTTTGAGCATTTCTGATAAAAGAAGACAAATTTCAAGACATAAAGAGAGAAAACAAGTACGTTAAAGTTAAGAGACTCGTTTCTCCAAAGGTTCCTTCTCTTCAAAAAGTTAAAATCGTATCGCCTCCACATTTATGGCAGAGGCAAGGGACAGTGACAAAGCCCCAGACTTCTAGAGATTGACCATATATACATATGATCATTGCCCAAGCCCCATCTCCACCCCGTCCTAATATCACGGAGGACCAGACACTCGTTGCTGATGTCAGCAGGTATATCTGTAGGCACCCCAAACCCCACCATCCATAGCTCACGAGGATGGTAAGATTGCAGACGCTACATGAAACCAAAGTCTATAGTAGATCTTGCAAAAAAAACTGTCAAGTTTAAGCGGAACTCGATCTCCTGTCCAGCGGATATCCAGCCAGGAACGTTTCCAACCACCACAACCCGTGTTTTTTAACAATTAAGATGTAAATATTGAATTTGGCCAGAATATACGTTAAAAGCGGTGAGATATATTTTTAGATATCCAAGAATGGTGCAATAATGCTCAGGAAATTCCATTCAAAAGGTTCTCTTATCCTTGGACTTTACATCATATCTTTCCAACAAACAATCCAAACCAAAACATAACCCTCTTTCGGGTTGTTAATGAATGGGACAAAATGACGGTTTTCATATACTTTCCACACTTTAAGGAACTGGAATTATTTCAGAGGAGCTTCATGTGATCCCTCTCTTTTCAGGTATGAGAACTTGAAACGAGGAATTGTTTCCATTAGGAAAAGACTTTATCAAACTCTTGCAATAAGGTTTTTGAATGTGAGCATCCGCTTGAAAAGAAATATGTGTTCGTTCATATTAGCCAGTTGTTTTCAGCAACTGTCTTCCTATTTCTGTTGTTATTTTGCATTCTTTAAAAGATATATGATAGGTCCAATAGCCCAGTCAGTTTTTCAGTAAACTGTCTGTTCTTTAGTTTGGGAGTTTAATCCCAAGACATCTGTTCGAAACTAATTCATATATACAGTACATACTTTTTTGAAATTATGATTGTAATTTTGCTTCCAATGTATATCTATCTGTAAAATGGAATTATTTAAGTTTGCCCGTATTTTCTTTCGAATTTGATCGGTATTTATTAGCTATCCTCCTCGCTTGACTTTTATGTGATATATTTTTTAGAGTTTTGCACTTCTGCGAATAAGTAGATATTGCTGGATGGGAAAACTCTGTTCATTGGCTTAACCATTGCACCAATGAAAAATAAAAAAAAATAAAAAAAAGAACTATTTTCGATCCCTTTTAACGTGGGAGGAGAGGGTATTGTTATAAGGCTGAAGACTTTTATTGTTTGTTCAAGAAGGGTATGTTGGCTGGTACCGGTCGTCTGCTGGTAGTACCATCTGATAAGGTAAATCGCTGGTATCGGAAAAAAAAGTTTTATTTACATCTATGGATGATTCTATATCAGTAAATACTGATGGATGAAATTGTGATCTTACTATTCAGTGGTAGGAGATATAACAGTTATTACTTTGAATTACTTTGTAGAAGGTATATGAACTTTTAAAGAATGATCATTGATCTGGATTCTGTGTGCATTTTGATTTATTGTAAAACGTTTGGTAGAGCAAGTGGAAGTGAATAATCAACTTTAGGAGAGAGGGAAAAAAAGAGAATTTTCCAGTCTTTGAAGAAACTCGAAGTGTAATTCAAACTCCAAAAATCATTAGGGAAACAACTTCAAAAAGGAAAAAGGAGGAAAAGGATCTAATCAATCAAAACCAAACTGATCGAATTTTTTATTTTATATCTTCCCAATTGAAGTAAAATTCTATATATATCAGTAGACTGGTAAAGAAAAGTAAAGAATTTAATACATTTAAAAAATAAATTTCGCTCTTCAAAAGTAGTTGGTATATCGAAGACATTTTTTCGAAACCTTTTTTTGGATCTAAAAATTAGAGTTCTAAATGTTAGCGGGATAAATATTCAGGAAGAGGGAGATAAAGCAGATAAGAAATTCCTGGTAGTTGGGAATGACAATTTCAAAATAATCGTTGGAATGATTTTTTTTTTCTTTTTTTTTTTAACTCAAATACTTTTGTAGAGTACTGATCATAGTAACAGTAATTCAATTCAAGAATGATGCATGAAATCAAATATAAGTAATCGAGAGAGAGAGAGAGAGAGAGAGAGAGAGAGAGAGAGAGAGAGAGAGATTTGAACTTAGAAACTTTAAACAGCATCGTTTCATTGACGTAGAAAGGGATACCAGATGAATTGTAATATCCCATACTCACGTACACACACGTTCATGTGGTTCAGTATTCTTCGTTCATATAAGTTAGTCATGATTGTTATTATGTTGCGAATTTTCAAGCCATTGTATGTATTGTTACACCAAATTCTTGCTATAGCCAAGTAAATTTATGGAGATATTTCAATACTTAAGTTTGTGCAATTTAGATTTAAATACGAGTTTATGAAGATTATTATAAACACATCTACAGCTGTATTTGTGTGAGAACAACAAATTGTAAAATCCGGAGACATGTCTCTTTGAAATCCAGTCAATTTTCATAAACTGTCTAGACGGAATGGAATTGGATATACACTGTTATTCTATTACGTTCTTTTTTTTCAAAACCTAAATAGCTAAATGTTATTAGTTGAGTATCTAATTACCTCTGATTATATTAATATATCTAATGAGAGAGAGAGAGAGAGAGAGAGAGAGAGAGAGAGAGAGAGAGAGAGAGAGAAAAAAATATTTTCAAGAATCCTGTATAATTTATATATATTTGTGTCACTTGCAAGGTAACAAAATTGAAATTTTCGCGAAAAGTCAACATGAATCTGATTTTACTGTCAATATCGCAAAAATTAAATACCATATCCCACTCACGTTCGAACATGAACAAATTTGAGAATCTGTTTTTGTCCTGTGATATGCTGAGGAGATTTGGAGGAAAGGAAAAACAAACAAAAATGTTCCCAATAATACTGTGTCGTTCTTAAAGCAAATTTTGCCCGATGACATTTTTTGCTGGTTACCCAATCATCATATACAGTGGAAAGAGACTCTCTTGTACGGCACCATCCTCCAGGAAACCGAAAATCTTCTCTCCATCTCATGTCATTTCCGAGTCTTCATTTTCTTCTCTTGGCTTACGGAGGGAAAGTTTGGAAAGTTCCTTCCTTTTTATGGTACTGTAATCGTAATGGCATTGTTGATGCAAACACTTATGAAATTCAAACTATTTTAGTAACTGAAAGATCATCAATATTTTATGTGATATATATATGTATCCTAACCTGTGTTTTCTATAAATTTTAGAAAATTCTCTCTCTCTCTCTCTCCTCTCTCCTCTCTCATCTCTCTCTCTCTCTTCTCTCTTCTCTCTCTCTCTCTCTCTCTCTCTCTCTCATCTCTCTCTCTCTCTCTGTGTATAATTATGCCTTGTTTCTTCTTTACTTTGTCCGCCAACAAAGTATTTCAAGATTTTCTTCATGTTATTATAAGAATTATGGACCTGAAGACTGTAATGAAAGAAAATGTGTTACATAGTAAGTTAGATTTGCTTAAACTTCTGCCGTGGTGGTGGTTTTTGCGGTTTCGTCTGTACATGTAGTTATATGTAGATGCACATTAAACATCAAGAGATTCTATAAACACGACAGTGCCATGGAAAAGCAGATATTTATTGTTACT
Organism: Palaemon carinicauda; assembly: GCF_036898095.1. Lineage (NCBI taxonomy): Eukaryota > Metazoa > Arthropoda > Malacostraca > Decapoda > Palaemonidae > Palaemon > Palaemon carinicauda. The sequence continues at coordinate 30,470,037 of NC_090766.1, forward strand.
AAATTGTCAAGTAAATAGGTTGTCAAGATTGCTCTAATATCCTGTCAAACTTTTCTAAGTATCGAAGTTATAAGTAAAATGCCTTATTTTTTCCAGACACAATTGAAATGGTTTAAATACCAATTGCAATCCGCCAAGTTGATATAGGTAAAACCTTACAAGCCTAAGGATGGCTCTTAAATCTAAATAGTTTTTTTTTCTCAAACGAGCTGGTTACAACCAAGTAAATGACCGTCTTTGGCAACCTAAGGTGGAAGAAGTTTTTTTTCCTCTCTCTCAAACGAGCTGGTTACAACCAAGTAAATGACTGTCTTTGGCAAACGTCAGGCGGAAGAGGTTTTTTTTCCTCTCTCTCAAACGAGCTGGTTAAAACCAAGTAAATGACTGTATTTGGCAACGTAAGGTGGAAGAGGTTTTTTTTCTCTCAAACGAGCTGGTTACAACCAAGTAAATGACTGACTTTGGCAACTTAAAGTGGAAGAAGTTTCTAGATTGACTGGGAATCAACGCTTATTGTTTAGTTATTTGAAATACATTTACGTAAATACGGTAAGGCATTTTTATCCTTGATAAAAAAAAATCCATCAAGCTGAAATAATGAAATAGTACAAGTAATAATGCTAATTTTTGTAAAATGACTCTGTTAAAATTTTGTCTGTAATCTTAAAATTTCTCTTTGCCTAATGTATGACGTATTAGCAAGATAAGAGAAGTTTATCGATTCGACGGTTTTGTATTTGGATGTAAAAGATAAACGAATGAGAGAAAAATCAGGCGTGTAAAAGTTAGAACACTTTTCATTATTTACTGTATATCGTTAGTAAAAGATATACATCCGACACGGTAACGATGATGGTATTTTTACAGCTCGTGATACTTATAGTGTTTTGTTTAATTAAATGAAATGTGTGTGCCACTTTCATTTATTTCTGAATCTTCGTATTGGCCATAATTAACTGACTAATTGAAAATGTTTTAGAACCCTCAATTATGACTTTGCAACCTGTACGGTAGCGTTTCACTATTTCTTTTGTAGTCCCAATACCCTGGCGTTGTGAGAATTCTTTCTTAATCATTAGCTAAAATACTTTCCCTGTTTTTATTTTTAGATTTCTGTGATATAGGTTTAAAGGAACCAACCAGAATAACTTCTATCGAAAACTACATTTGGTTATGCAAATATCCAAAAGGACATTCATAGTTCACATTTCTTCAAGTACATGCCCCAAACCTTTCATACAGACAGCTGTGGATCTTCGGTTTACGTTGAATTCACAAACCATGGCAGAGGAATTGATGTAGGCTATTATATATATATATATATATATATATATATATATATATATATATATAGTATATATATATATATATATATATATATATACATGTATACATATATACATACACACACACACACATATATAATTATATATATATATATATATATATATATATATATATATATATATATATATATATATATATATATATATATATATATATATATATATATATAAATATTATATATATATATATATATATATATATATATATATTTATATATATATATAATATATATATATATTATATATATATATATATATATATATATATATATATATATATACATATATTACATAAGTCTACGTGGTTTACTTTCGTTTTCGTTGAGTATTTATTTGAGTTATCTTCGGATGCTCCCTCTCGGCACATGCCCCTAATTCCCCTTCCTCAACATCTTTCCCAGGTGGCTGTCTGCAATTTAATTGCATCAAAGACCTTGAGAAAATCATTCGAATCTCTCGCGAGGAAAGGATCACCTTTTGAAAATAAACTCTTCGTGTTAATTTGTCTTAAACGTGGCTCCACTTTTGAGAGAGAGAGAGAGAGAGAGAGAGAGAGAGAGAGAGAGAGAGAGAGAGAGAGAGAGAGAGAGAGATTGAATTGAAGTTCTCCGGCATCCTGACATATGAGAGAGAGAGAGGAGAGAGAGAGAGGAGAGAGAGAGAGAGAGAGAAGAGAGAGAGAGAGAGAGAGAGAGATTGAATTGAAGTTCTCTGGCATCCTGACATATGAGAGAGAGAGAGAGAGAGAGAGAGAGAGAGAGGAGAGAGAGAGAGAGAGAGATTGATTGAATTGAAGTTCTCTGGCATCCTGAAAGAGAGAGTGAGAGAGAGAGAGAGAGAGAGAGAGAGAGAGAGAGAGAGAGAGAGAGAGAGAGAGAGAGATTGCAATTGTTGAATAATTGAGAGTAGTGGTTGTGTCACATCGTTGCGGTGCAGATTGCATGTGGTTTGTTATGAAAATCAATTATCTATTTGATTAGGATCTATTTAGAGAGTGAAATAGAAATACAAGTTATCCTTACAAATGGCGTCCGATGATTGACCAACTGAACTAATTGTTTCAGCCCTTCCTATGCTCTCCTGTTTAGGTCACTCATATGGGGTCGCCTTCCGAATGACTTGATTCTACTGTATTTTCTATTGTGAACTGCTGTTGAGGAAGTGTCCTAATGGCATTTTTTGTTTCCTTGAACCCCTAACTTCAGCATCCTTTTTTGTCTCCCTGTTCAAAGAGGCTATGCAGTGAGTGCAAGTGGTGTTGTAGCCAGTGATGTTAGCCTTCTGGAAGCATAATAAACATTATAGCGGTTGTGTAAGGAAAGGACTTCCAGAGAACGCTCAAAGATTCACCATTTTTTCGATGTGTCTCCGAAGAAAACACCATAAATATTTGGGGAGATCATCAGCGAAATCTGCAGTAAAATGCGCTTTTATATATTTAAGTCTGTGTACTGTCGGTTAGTCTATGATTTAGTCCATATATCAGCCCTGGGTCCACTTGACCCTTCTGAGAAATTCATGAGAAATCTTTCATTTCCATAAAATATCTGTTTTGATGTTTTTACTGTTTATAGAATAATTTATTGTTATTTTTTTCTCATCGTTTATTTATTTCCTTATTTCCTTTCTTCACTGGGCTATTTTTCCCTGTTGGAGCCCTTGGGCTCATAGCATCTTGCTTTTCCAACAAGGGTTGTAGCTTGGCTAGTAATAATAGTAATAATAATAATAGAGCGTTTTCTCAGTAAACGGAATTGCAAATTCGAAATGATTCTTAAAGATGATATCCGTATTTAACGACAATTAGGAAACAATTGTTTATGTATTCTTAAACGATCTGTCACCCAAGTGAAAAGTAAAAGCTGTCAAAAGGGAATTAGTTGATTGTTATAGAAAGTGAGGGGATTGGCCAGAAAAACAACATACAAACAGAAGAGAAAGAATAGTGATTGGTTGAAGGTACATTTTAGAATTATTAAAAGTTTAAGTCACCCAAGTGAAAAGTAAAAGCTGTCAAAAGGGAATTAGTTGATTGTTATAGAAAGTGAGGGGATTGGCCAGAAAAACAACATACAAACAGAAGAGAAAGAATAGTGATTGGTTGAAGGTACATTTTAGAATTATTAAAAGTTTAAGCATTGCGTGCAATTCTAGACATTTTCACCCACTTTTTTCACGAGCAATATAACACCAAATTCAAATTCCCTTGTTATATATGAATTATTCATATTTTTTTTTTTTTTTTTTTTTTTTTTTTTTTTTTTTTTTTTTTTTTTTTTTTTTTTTTTTTAATGGAAGTAAGCATTTTCCGGTATTTTTTATTTGTGATCGATATTTTGACAATTAAAGGAATGTCCATCTAGATCAGTTTGTCACTGACCTGAGCAGCTCTCCCCATCTCTGGGTTTTTCAATTTACGATAAATTACCTCGTCCCTCGTAAATACTCCTCAACATCGAAAATATTTATCCTCTCTTCTCGATTACGTTATCAGATTTCTTTGTTTTTCCATTCTTCCGAAACGAGAGAGACGAACTAATAAAGGATAGGAGTTGATAAATCCCAAAAAAGAAAATCTGTATTAGCCGCGAATGGTTGAATGTCTATTGCATTATTCAAGATATAAAGCCTGCATTTGAAAAATGAAATATCTACAAATGTTATTTATATTCTATGTAATTAATATATCATAGAATAACAATTTTCTTTAAACTATTATCCCCAGTAATTCTATTTGTTCTGAATTTTGGAGATTTTATAATAAAGCATTAATCTTGCCAAGTAATATATTTTACAAATAAAAAAGTTGAATCGAAATTTATAAAAATAAACTTGGAAATTAGAAAACAAAGATGTGAAAATCTCTCCGCGATCAAGGAACCCTTCTCTCAATAGGAGAAAAAAAAATCATGCAATTGTATATAGATTGTGAATGAAGATCCCGGATGCGGAAGGAGGAAGAGGAAATCTGTCGTCCGCACTCCTCAAAAGACAATTTTTTTTTTTTTTTTTTTTTTTTTTTTTTTTTTTTTTTTTTTTTTTTTTTTTTTTTTTTTTTTTTTTTCATAGGGAATGGAGCTATTTTAGAATTTCGAAAGAATAGTGATGAAATTTCAAGTTTTGTTCGATGGAAAATTCCTGTATAATATTTAGAAAAAGGTAAATGGAAGTTGTATGTTTAAAGTTATACTTTTAACCTATAGCTGAAACAATATATAATTTGTAGAAAGTTCCTTGAAACGACTTTAGTAATGTAACATTATGTGAGAGAAATCTTTATTTTCATTAATTTTGGAATTTGAAAGTAAAGCAAAGTGGACTGAGGCTTTGCGATTGTGTTTTTTAATTGCTATTGCATTTCACCTTTCGAGCTCTCGTAGAAGGTTAAACGCCATAAAATCTCCTTAAGCGGTGAACTGTAGGCATTGCTGGAGGATGTTTGCAGTATTTTTAGTCTCCTAGATGCACCCACTTTTTAGCCATCAACTTTACCTCTGTTCCAGCTTCCCCTCTTACTGCCTAACCTCATCGAATTTTGATTTCAAACATCAACTATGAGGGGTATTAATACAGAAACCGTGAAGTTTTCTTTTTTGTTTTCTCTCTCTCTCTCTCTCTCTCTCTCTCTCTCTCTCTCTCTCTCTCTCTCTCTCTCTCTCTCTCTCTCTCTCTCTCTCTCTTTTTCTTTTTTTTTTGCACCTCTGCGTTGAATAGCCTTCTCGGCCCCAGCGCCATGTCATATGGCCCTAATCCCTAAATCAAAATCCCCAAATCATTTGTTTAGTCTATTGTTAGGGCAAAATTAGAGAGGTTCTAGAAGGTCCACTTTCTGTGTATGTGTGTGATTTCAATCGGTCTAGCATCAGACTCGTTTAGGCTACCGGCACTAGTCTACTCTCCATGATATTGAATCTAATTACCTTTGAGCTTTATTAGTGATCTGGTCATTCAGTCGATATCAGTGATTAAACCCGCAACACTTACGAATTAAGAAATAATTATTGGGAAAGTGATATATGAAGCGGTAAAGTAAAATACACAAAGGGCCTCGGTTAGATTTCACCAATCATCTCTATCTTGAGCTTTTAATTCAATACTTCTCCATTCATCGTCTCCTACTTGGCGCTTCATAGTCCTCAGCTATGTAGGCTTGGGTTGTCCAACTCTTCTAGTTCCTTGTTGGAGGAGGTTGTGATGAAAGTGATATACTAGAGTGAGGAAACTTGGCTTGAAACGCCAAGTAAGGTCGGCGTACTTCAGAGTCAGCAGATCTTTTGATCACGGAATATTCAGACATATTATTGAATTATACGATCCCTCGCCAAAAGGTGACAAGCTTCTTCGCCTGAAGTATATGACCACACTTTGTCCTTACCTGATAGATTGAATTGGCACCAATATTCCTCTGCCATTCCATTTGTATTTCTTTCACGGATAAACCCTCAATCTTACGGGTTGGGAATTAGTAGCTGCAATACTTGTATGAAATGCGTATTTACTTCATGAGATTTATTACCCTCATGGAATATTTGAAGTTATTGCATGAAGGTAGGTAGTAATATGTATACCTACAGGGATCTGCATTCTAAACTACATAATCCTGAAAGTTTGCAAGGTATAAAACTCTTATTTTTTTCTCTCAACTTTAGAGACACAGTTGCAGTTATTAGAAGTGAATATCGTTCCATTTATTATTTTGCTGGCAAACCCTATTCCACGGACTTTGTTACACCTATTAGCAAGAAATAAATGATACAGAATACATTGCTGATATGATTATATATTTGTGGTGAAAATATAGGTATCTTATCAGGAGAATCACTACCAAGAATTATTTTCATCTCATTTTGTTCTGAATTTCCTTGTAATTATATGTCAGTTAGGTATGAATACGTATGCCTTGCTAGATTGATTTTACATATATATATATATATATATATATATATATATATAATATATATATATATATATATATATATATATATATATATATATATATATATATATATATATATATATATATATATAGATATATCTATCTATATATATATATATATATATATATATATATATATATATATATATATATATATATATATATATATATATATATATATATATATATATATATATATATATATGTGGTGTGTGTGTGTGTGTGTGTGTGTGTGTAAATATCACCCACGAACGGCATTTAATACCAAATTCTATCTTGGGAATATATATCCACTTGGAATTCATATTTCGGTAGAGTCACTGTAGGCATAGTTTCCAGCCGCACAGGTGGGGGTTTGTATCTCCACCCGGCCAGAAGCTGTTACCAAAATATGAATTCCAAGTGGATATATATTCCCAAGATAGAATTCGGTATTAAATACCGTTCGTGGGTGATATTTACATTGATTGAAATCACGTGTGCTTGTGATATATATATATATATATATATATATATATATATATATATATATATATATATATATATATATATATATATATATATATATATATATATATATATATATATATATATATATATATATATATATATATATATATCATTTCAGGTCAGTTGAGTTTTCAATGGTGTTCACTTATAATCTGTGATTTGTGAAAGGTAAGGATGATATGCTTATATATGATATTTCTTGTATGGAGTGTACGAGACGCGAGGCTCAGTATCAAATTCTAAATTTCAACATCGGTACCGTTACGATAGAGTGAACATTGGTTCCTCCGACTTTCTTTTGTTTGTAGGAAAGGGTCGTTTTTTACTTTTGTCTCTCTTTCTGTTATTCCCGATAGGAAGAACTGGTATTAGCCCTGATTTCCGCTTTGAATATGCTGACTTTGACAAGAAATAATAACAATTTCAATTTAGAATCCCATTGTGATGTAGTATCGGGGATTCAAATTTTCTATCCTCTACAAGTTAAGAATATTTTCAAATTAGTAAATCATAATAGCTCAAGTTTATGTCTTTAATTTGAGAACCTGCGACTACTTAAAATTAAGAATTCCAATTAACAATAACCACTGACTTAGTCATTGAAAATATTTGCTTTATGACTGGTCTCCTTTTCGCTCTTGTGTGATGGTGATTTCTTAAGAAATATCACAATTTCGTGAACAAATTTTGTTTTTCCAAGCTTGCCCTTCGAAAGCCGATTTACTCAAGATAGAATATAGTATTTTTGAGGTTGACAATATCAATAGCATATTCACGTAAATATCAAATAGAAACGTTTACGGGATATAATGCTGAGGACAGTTGTCAACTTTGCAGTGGAAAGACTAATTGTAAAAGATTTGTCATATTTCGGATTAAAGAGTCTAATGCTTGTGGGATGTCCGTTGAGTAGTTCCACCACCGATTGGCCACAACGAGGCATCCTTATTTAATCACGATCAGCGAGAGAGAGAGAGAGAGAGAGAGAGAGAGAGAGAGAGAGAGAGAGAGAGAGAGAGAGAGAGAGAGAGAGAATATTAATTGCATTGCCAGAAGGAATGATTAATTAGCTTGTTCATCCCTACTTACGGAAAGTTTGGTCTAATTACTGAATTACTTTAGCGTGTCGAATTTACGGGAAATAATGTTTTTTTTTATTATAGTTGAAATATGATCTTCCTGCTTGGGTATATGGAAATCTGTAACCTTATGAATTGGTAGTAGTCTTATTCATAATGATTGTTTAAAATAAAATAAAAGTTGGTTTAAATGATCAGTTCCGACTTTACTGAAAATTGGCATTATTCGCACTTAACCCCGAATAGCCGAATAAATCCTTTATTTAATGTATAGGAAAAATAATGATAACAGTAATGAACACAATGATATGTCAGAAAGACGTACTTGCTGTGCTATGCGATCAATTTAGGTTTTGTTATCATCAGAAACAGAACGGTTTCCAACACCCACTTGCTCTTCGAAGTGATAATTACTGTAGCCAACGAAATGGGAAGCGGTGTATTCCAGGCCGGGTGCCAGGACCACCCCTCAAAATTTTTTATTTATTTTATTTTTTATTTTTACTCACAATTCCTGATAACCTATTTCTTGAGCTATATCAAGATTATAGCGACCACCCTCAACTCGGGGCCGTTCTCACATAGGGGGCCCCATTTAACACTACGCTCAACTCCCCCTCACATAAATCTCGCATAAGTCTTATATGGGCTGTCAAAAATATTCAGACTTTCATGAAATTTTGCAGGGACTATTGTAAGATATCAAGAAACACACGTAAAGAGCAGATATTTCAATATTATAATATATATTCTGAAAGTAATTCAAAATAGACACAGACAAACCGTAAAAATCGGGTTTTAACATCTTTCTCTTTGGAAACGAAGTCCTCTCAGGAAAAAAATAACTAATATTTGGTTACATATTGCATTATAAATACTTCCTTGTTACATACGCTTTCATTTGACCCTATATTAACATTTCTTATCGCCAAAGTTTACGTTATACTAAAACAAATACCAAAACTTCTCTATCCGTTTCAAACTGATAAATCCGTATTTTCTGTAGCTACTTTACGATAAAAATGGTCCAAGAATGTAAAAAATTTGCGCAATGAAAGTATCAGCTCGTAAGATTTCATACCCAATGCGAACAGCAATAAATTATTTTGGTTGTGGTGAAAATGGATGAATTAAAGCCATAATATCCTGTATTCGGTTTGCCCAATTTCGATAACTTCGTTCAGGAATTGAAAAATGAACGAGGTATGTTCGGACACTTTTAATTTCTTGATATTTTATGAAAAAATTCAAAACAGGAGACTTGCATCTCTTTGCATCCTTCTTTTATGGGAATTTTTTTCACAAAGGTTTTTATTGACAAAGACATTTTATTTTTCTTATGCAGTGTACAAGCGCATATTTTTCTCATTCTAGTAACTATTAAAGTATCGTAGATACGAACCTTTCTATTTAATGAGGAATCGAGTATATGTCCTAAACTGCTTGTTAATCTTTTGAGGACTACTACTTACACAAATACACGTAGCCTATTCCCTATATCCCGTCCATAAACACAAATACACGTAGCCTATTCCCTATATCCCGTCCATAAACACAAATACACGTAGCCTATTCCCTATATCCCGTCCATAAACACAAATACACGTAGCCTATTCCCTATATCCCGTCCATAAACACAAATATACGTAGCCTATTCCCTATATCCCGTCCATAAACACAAATACACGTAGCCTATTCCTTATATCCCGCCCATAAAGTAACTGCCTAATCCACCTGGGTAAAACGGCTTACGAGATTGCACACTGTAGATCCTCTGGCAACCGGCCTTTGTTCGATTTATTTGTATGAATGATAATCTCATTGTGGCCATTGCAATTCTCGTGAATGAAATAGATGTGAATGCGGGTCCTTTAAGGATGAATTCTCATGAGGTTTTCTGTGCAAACCGATCATCCCTTTGACTTAGGTTCATTATTCCTCTGTAGAGGATTTTTTTTTTCTTTTTGAAATTCCTCTTGAAAGTCTGGCATCTACTGTCTGAAAAATCGTCGTTGGGAGGGAGGAGAGGCGGTTTTGTGTTGCAGTATGACATAGGGTAAAATAGTTCGACCAACTGTCAGGAAAGTATAAAATTCCCTAAGTTGCTCATTGATACAGAATAGCTTCCTCTGCAAATTCCATCCATCCATCCATCTGAGTGAAATGCTTTCTGACCTTTATTGTTTTGTACTTTCTTTACAGAATGCTTTACAGGATATGCTACTTTGTCCAAAGTATGATGTATGATGCTAAGTAAACCCCACTCACTCCCTTTGATGTCCTCCCCTTCTCTTGATATTCTGTTCTTAATCATCTTCTTTCTAATTTCCTATTATAATAATCATTGTTTTGACAAAAATCACGCAATGAACAGGGGCAAGTAGAATTTCGTTTACCTGAGTCACAAGAAAAGATAACGGTTGATTGTAGAAGGTAGTTTTATAAGCACTTTTGAAAAGCTTACGGTAAACAACACTGCCAACGTCATATTACAAAGTCTGAAAAGCATTTCGGTGTCATCTGGCAACAGATCTAACAAGCAATTTATGATTTAGCCTCCCAGA
>NC_090766.1:30485471-30522971 GCF_036898095.1 Palaemon carinicauda
CTGAGTCACAAGAAAAGATAACGGTTGATTGTAGAAGGTAGTTTTATAAGCACTTTTGAAAAGCTTACGGTAAACAACACTGCCAACGTCATATTACAAAGTCTGAAAAGCATTTCGGTGTCATCTGGCAACAGATCTAACAAGCAATTTATGATTTAGCCTCCCAGAATGCAAAATATTGCTTTTATGATACTGTATCATTTTTTAACGTTGAAAATATTCCGTTTCATGTAATGCAAATGTTTTCAGCACATTTATAGTGGGGAAAATGAAGCCATTCAAATGCAAATAGGAATTTGAAGCCATAAAGGTATCGTGCGGTGACCTGTTGTTTTATAGTACCAAAAATACAGGTTTCATATAGGCGGTATCATTAATGAATTTCCCATGCAGTCGAATTCATGCTCAGTACTCCAAATGATACGATTAAAGTAACCATGTTAGCGAAATACATATCCTTTGGCCGTCAACATCCAGTTCCATTTGGTAATGTTTTATGCATTGACATTTATAATACCGCACTGATACAGATATTCATATTTTAGATATAAACCAAGGATATAAAAAAGTTGCAAAGGTATTACCATGTTATTTAGGAATATTCCGTACTTTTAAAAACTTGCTAACACTTTATCTTCCATCTCAAGTAATGTATTTTTCTTCAGAAAATAAAGTGCGTATTAATTAAGGTTGTTGGAGGCAGCATGAGGAAGGGCAGTGAATGGTGGAATGAAGGAGTGAAGGTAAAAGTGGAAGAGAAAAAGAGGGCTTTTGAAGAATGGCTGCAGAGTAATAGTATAGAGAAGTATGAAAAATATAGAGAGCAAAAGGTGGAAGTAAAGCGCAAGGTACGTGAGGCAAAGAGGGCAGCTGACCTGAGGTGGGGTCAGGGACTGGGTCAGTCATATGAAGAGAATAAGAAGAAGTTTTGGAAAGAAGTGAAGAGAGTAAGGAAGGCCGGCGCAAGAATTGAAGAGACAGTGAAAGATGGAAATGGAAGGTTGTTAAAAGGAGAGGAGGCAAGGAAAAGGTGGGCGGAATATTTTGAAAGTTTGCTGAATGTTGAGGATGATAGGGAGGCAGATATAATTGCTGTTCCAGGTGTTGAGGTGCCAGTGATGGGAGATGAGAATGAGAGAGAGATTACAATAGAGGAAGTGAGGAGAGCACTAGATGAAACGAGAGTAGGAAAAGCATCTGGTATGGATGGTGTGAAAGCTGAGATGTTGAAGGAAGGGGGTGTGACTGTACTTGAATGGTTGGTGAGATTGTTTAATGTGTGTTTTGTGTTGTCAATGGTACCAGTAGATTGGGTCTGTGCATGTATTGTACCACTATATAAGGGTAAGGGAGATGTGCATGAGTGTTGTAATTCAAGAGGTATTAGTTTGTTGAGTGTAGTTGGAAAAGTGTATGGTAGAGTACTGATTAATAGGATTAAGGATAAAACAGAGAATGCAATCTTGGAAGTACAGGGTGGTTTTAGAAGAGGTAGGGGTTGTATGAATCAGATTTTTACAGTTAGGCAGATATGCGAGAAATATTTAGCAAAAGGTAAGGAGGTGTATGTTGCGTTTATGGATCTGGAGAAAGCATATGATAGAGTTGATAGGGAAGCAATGTGGAATGTGATGAGGTTATATGGAGTTGGTGGAAGGTTGTTGCAAGCAGTGAAAAGTTTCTACAAAGGTAGTAAAGCATGTGTTAGAATAGGAAATGAAGTGGGCGATTGGTTTCCGGTGAGAGTGGGGCTGAGACAGGGATGTGTGATGTCGCCGTGGTTGTTTAACTTGTATGTTGATGGAGTGGTGAGAGAGGTGAATGCTCGAGTGCTTGGACGAGGATTAAAACTGGTAGGCGAGAATGATCATGAATGGGAGGTAAATCAGTTGTTGTTTGCGGATGATACTGTACTGGTAGCAGACACAGAAGAGAAGCTTGACCGACTAGTGACAGAATTTGGAAGGGTGTGTGAGAGAAGGAAGTTGAGAGTTAATGTGGGTAAGAGTAAGGTTATGAGATGTACGAGAAGGGAAGGTGGTGCAAGGTTGAATGTCATGTTGAATGGAGAGTTACTTAAGGAGGTGGATCAGTTTAAGTACTTGGGGTCTGTTGTTGCAGCAAATGGTGGAGTGGAAGCAGATGTACGTCAGAGAGTGAATGAAGGTTGCAAAGTGTTGGGGGCAGTTAAGGGAGTAGTAAAAAATAGAGGGTTGGGCATGAATGTAAAGAGAGTTCTATATGAGAAAGTGATTGTACCAACTGTGATGTATGGATCGGAGTTGTGGGGAATGAAAGTGATGGAGAGACAGAAATTGAATGTGTTTGAGATGAAGTGTCTGAGGAGTATGGCTGGTGTATCTCGAGTAGATAGGGTTAGGAACGAAGTGGTGAGGGTGAGAACGGGTGTAAGAAATGAGTTAGCGGCTAGAGTGGATATGAATGTGTTGAGGTGGTTTGGCCATGTTGAGAGAATGGAAAATGGCTGTCTGCTAAAGAAGGTGATGAATGCAAGAGTTGATGGGAGAAGTACAAGAGGAAGGCCAAGGTTTGGGTGGATGGATGGTGTGAAGAAAGCTCTGGGTGATAGGATAGATGTGAGAGAGGCAAGAGAGCGTGCTAGAAATAGGAATGAATGGCGAGCGATTGTGACGCAGTTCCGGTAGGCCCTGCTGCTTCCTCCGGTGCATTAGATGACCGCGGAGGTAGCAGCAGTAGGGGACTCAGCAGTATGAAGCTTCATCTGTGGTGGAAATGTGGGAGGTTGGGCGGTGGCACCTTAGCAGTACCAGCTGAACTCGGCTGAGTTCCTGGTTAGGCTGGAGGAACGTAGAGAGTAGAAGTCCCCTTTTTTGTTTTGTTTCTTGTTGTTGTCTGCTACCCCCCAAAATTGGGGGAAGTGCCTTTGGTATATGTATGTATGTTAATTAAGGTTGTGCTGAAAATACAACTGGATTTTGAGACAAATGTTCTCGGCATATTTTATTTTTTCACCTTACATTACCATTGAAAACGATCGGTCATTCTGATTCTTAGACGGTATTATGCTTCTAAGCTAGATACTTTCCTGAACTATTAGTTGACCCTGGTACCCAGTCATAGTGGGCAGGCTGTTGTCGAACTAATGAGTTGATAAAACTAAATTTAGTCCAGTCCTCAACTACTAAGCTACAGCACGCACTATACTCAATTTTTTTAATGAGGCGCATTTGCACTTACACACATATGTGCCCTTATGGCTCAGAAAAAGTTCCCAATCGCTGATTGGTTGGACAAAATAAGTTTAACCAATCAGCGATTAGGAAACTTTTCCGAGCTAAAAGGACACCGCTGTGAGTCAGTGCAAATGCGCCTCATTAAAAAAATTACGTATAGTACTCAAAGCGAGCCGTTTTACGGATATGCTCTTGTCAAAGCCAGGCCCAATAGAAAACTCAAAGATACAGCTGTAGCAGTGCCAGCATTCCATGTACATTATTTTGTGTATGTCAGGCAGAAACGAATGCCAAATTAAACGAAATAAATACATTGAGAATGCAGAAGACGATGATTGAATTATAAACATTAATGACACTTTCATGAATAGTGTTGATAAACTGCACATAAATACAAGTAAAATTGCAGTTGTTGGAACCTGAAAGCAGACACAAGTAATGTATGCACTAATCCAGAAATGTCTTACATTTATCATCAAAATAACCATTGAAAAGATAGCAAGACATATTACTTGACCTTTTATCATAATTACTTATGAAAATAGAACATTTTACAGATATTTCAGATTTCTTAGAGGCCATTTTGGATTTTCTATTTTTTCTTTTTTCAATTTCCCCAAAGGTGACATCTCTACATCCACCAAGATATTGTTGTATATATGCTCTAAATGAATAATCAGCATTGAAAAAACTTTATCAATCAAAGTAAGTTAGGTGAAAAATTTCCTGTCTGCTGCCGGGCTAGAATCTTTCCTGATAGTTTCTTATTTATTTTATTGATCTTACTTTTTTTTTTATCATTTTGTTGCTTCCGGTTATTCTCTGTTTTCTTATATGTTCCGCAATTTTAAATTTTTCATTTCGTATTGGGTTGCTTTCCTTCTTAGGTTCATTTGAGATTCTACTTTTCAAAGTGGGGTTCCGGCAGCTTAAATTGCAACAACCATAAAGATTACTATATTAATTTTCATCTACACACACACACACACACACATATATGTATATATATATATATATATATATATATATATATATATATATATATATATATATATATATATATATATATATATATGTGTGTGTGTGTGTGTTTGTGTGTGTGGCGTTGCGTATATACGTAGCCTATATATGTGTATATATATATATATATATATATATATATATATATATATATATATATATATATATATATATATATATATATATATATATATATATATATATATATATATGTATAAATGTATATATATACATATATATACATATATATACATATATATACATATATATAAATACATATATATATATATATATATATATATATATATATATATATATATATATATATATATATATATATATATATATGTGTATATATATATATATATATATATATATATATATATATATATATATATATATATATACATACGCATATATATATATATATATATATATATATATATATATATATATATATATATATATATATATATATATATATATATATACATATATATACATACGCACCTGCGTGCGCACGCACACATTTTATATATATATATATATATATATATATATATATATATATATATATATATATATATATATATATATATATATATATATATATATATACACACCCATATATATCTATATATATATATATATATATATATATATATATATATATATATATATATATATATATATATACATATTTATATATATATATATATATATATATATATATATATATATATGTATATATATATATATATATAAATATATATATATATATATATATATATATATATATATATATATATATATATATATATATATAAATATATATATATATATATATATATATATATATATATATATATATATATATATATATATATATATATATATATATGGGTGTGTATATATATATATATATATATATATATATATATATATATATATATATATATATTTATATATATATATACATATATATATATATATATATATATATATATATATATATATATATATATATATATATATACATATATATATATATATATATATATATATATATATATATATATATATATATATATATATATATATATATATATATACATATATATATATGTGTGTGTGTGTGTGTGTGTGTGTGTGTGTGTTCGCGCGCGCGTGTGTTGGAGCTGAGAGAGGATTTGGTAGTACTTCTAAAAGGAAGAATGTATCACATTTCCAACTTCATCATTTTATTGAGTTCTGATAGAAAAAAAATGGTGTAATTGAAATTCCTGGCGTGAAGGATCTTGTTTTCATCGTTCCTTTTTGTCATTTATTGTTTGATATTGTTCCAAAAATAGAGGAAGATTTGACAATATTTGAAAAGGAGAAACGCCTTAAGCTATTTCGGGTGGTAATGGCTTACTTGTCATGAACATAGAATAAAAGTCAGGTTGTGCAGCGAGGTTGGCCGTAAGGTTCTTTTAATTTGATTTAAAGTATTGCAATGTTTTTGTGAAAATTAATAGTTTATTATGAGAGAATATGTTTCAATAAACACTATCTAATATTGTAGGTCTGGGTTTTTATAAAAAAAAGTTTATCTCTCTCTCTCTCTCTCTCTCTCTCTCTCTCTCTCTCTCTCTCTCTCTCTCTCTCTCTCTCTCTCTCTCTCTCTCTCTCAAACTTTGATCCCCTATCGCAAAAAATCAAAGAATTACAAAAAGCATTGTTCTTGGAAATTCAGAAAACTTGCTATAGTTACATATCAGGAGTTTTAGCAGGAAAATAAAACGAGTCTTTATCTGTCTTCTATGAGTGTCTGAAGTTATTTGATATCAGGGAGTTTTTTCGATTTGTTTTAATCCTGTATTCAAACACGGCAGCAAAAGGGGACATTTCCGCACGAATAATTATTGCAGGGATCTGTTTGCCTCATACTGACTTGAAATCATGCTTAATTGTGATAAGAAATACATTTCACCCTGACCTTCTGTATATTTTCGTTTCTATTTCATATTTTAGCCCATTTTTTACATATGAAATACTTTAAGAAACAGGATTTTGTAAAATGAACCTTTTTTGGTTATGTTTCCCATTCGTTTTCGTTGACTATGTTACTGATCAAAATGACGACCAGATAATGCTGAAAAGTTGTTCACCTTTTTAAGAAGATTATATTATATTGAATTATAAAACTTAGTTCAGAGGCCAGGCATTGGACAGGCAAGGCCTTGATCAGGTGTTACAATCGGACATAAGTGCAATTGAATTTGTGTTAACGATGTTCTTAAAGTGTTTTTCTATGCCAGTTTCAGTTCCCTTTGGAGCTGTTGTCTGTGCAATGACATCTCCAATCAAATACTTTATAAAATGTCCTAACGTTTCTCCTTTGCCAATTAAAGTCACCCAATATTATATTGGTTATGTATTGGAAAGATTACCTGACTTATGTTTATATTGAATTTTTGTTTTGATTGATGTTGTGTGCTCTAGGGAAAATAGGACAAAATAAATGATGCGACAAAATTTGCAGAGTCCGGAGATAAATCACACAAACCTCTTTACCTGAAGCCTAACGAGATGTGGCCCTTTACCTTATTCCCGTGGCGAGTGTGTGGTTGATGGATAATCGATCTTTTCGGAATTATTATTTCGGTCATGTTAGAGAGAGAGAGAGAGAGAGAGAGAGAGAGAGAGAGAGAGAGAGAGAGAGAGAGAGAGAGAGGCTTATATGTGCTTTTGTATCTTTAGAGTGTTCTTGTAGTGCAATATTCTTCTTTCGTATAAGTTAGTCACCATTGTTGGAATATTGCTAATATTCAAACCATTATAAGTATGTGTTACCCCAAATCTTTCTATTGCAAAGTAAAATTATTGAGATATTTCTTGAGCAGAGGAAACGTGTTCTTTCAATACTTAACTTGGTGCATTATAGATTTATATACGCGTATGTGAGTGTTAATATGAGCAAGTCTACAATTCTGTTTGAGAACAACAAAATGTAAATCAGGAAACACCGACTCTTTAAAATCCAGTCACTTTTCATGAAATGTTTAAATCGAGTAAGAGATGTGTGTCATTAGTTGAGTATATAATTATCTTTGAGAGAGAGAGAGAGAGAGAGAGAGAGAGAGAGAGAGAGAGAGAGAGAGAGAGAGAGAGAGAGAGAGAGAGAAAGTGTTTTTAAGAATGTTGTAAACTATATATACTTTTGCTTCACTCATGCATCATATCAAAATGTATCATTAGATAGAATCTAAAATAGAAATTTTCCCAAAAAGTCAACATGAATCTGATTTTGTTGTCATGTCGCAACAATATAACGCCACGTCCCACTTAACGTTCGAAAATGAACCATTTTCAGAACATGTTTCTGCTCCGGTGATATGCTGAGATTTGGAGGAAAATGAAAAACAAGCAAAAATTTCCCAGTAAAGTCGTGTCGTCCTGAAAGTAAGACATTTATCGCTTGCTTTCAATCACTATTTACAGTAGAAAGCAACTCCCTTTCACGGCAACACCCTCCAGGAAACCGAAAATCTTATCTCCATCTTATGTTATTTCAGAGTCATTATTTTCATCTCTTGGCATACAGAGAGAAAGTTTGGAAAGTTCCTTCATGTTTATGGTAATATATTATTGAAAGCAAAGACACTTATCCGCGCATGATGTTTTATGGAAACACTTAAGAAATCAAATAATTTTTAGTACATGAATTATCTTATGACTAATTACGCATGTAGTCTCGCCTGTACATACAGGGGTTATCAATGAACTTGACAAAATTTCTCTCTCTCTCTCTCTCTCTCTCTCTCTCTCTCTCTCTCTCTCTCTCTCTCTCTCTCTCTCTCTCTCTCTCAATGCATCAAAGAGGAAAGATAGGGGTACGTCCAAAAGGTTATTAAGGGACTAAGCTCGGCTTTTCGATAAATGGTTTATCATCCATCTAATTTCTTTGGAGATAGATTGAATTGTCATTGGGATTCAGGGATTCTTTTTTTTTTTTTTTTTCTTTTTATTTAAAAGTTAAATTACATATTCTTTACAATCACAATATTTACAGTATAATCACATTTAATTACATTTTTCTATAAACAAACCCATCTAATTTAACAATTTACAACATCACACATCTTGATTTTAATTTTCAGTCACTCAAAAACAATAATTTATATACTTTTTGGTAAACATTTTATTCATTCTTTCTTTATAGATATTTTTCAGAAGCCACCGATCATATTGAAATTTACTCTTAAGAAATGCATCTGTTTCCTCTTTCGTATATCGTTTCTTCTTACTGACCCAAACAGCATATAAATAACCAACTATCAACACAGTGGCGCTATTATAATCCTTTTTTCGTCCTATATTTGTAATTGAACATTAATGTGTTTAAAAAATTGTCCCTGTTTATGTCACAAGTATGAAATAATACATTTTTGACATACATCAATATTGTCTGGATGTGCCTGCAAAAGTAAAATATATGCAAACTATATTCAACATCATCGCAATGATCACATTTATCACTCTCTCTGATATTCAACATTTTCAGACGATTATTTGTCGCCAAAGTTTCATGAGCGTATTTAAAGGCAAACTCTCTCTCCATGATGCCAATGAAAGGTTTGTTTATGCTGTCCCATACCATTTTACAGTCCAAAAATGGATAACTCCCTTCAATTTTTGGGACAATCTCTGGCCTTATGAAATTATAACAATCTTTAGAACTTAAGTTAGGAAATTTTGCATGGTGATAAACTTTTCTGATTACATTAATTGCAACTGAATAAAATGATGTTGACACAAATGAAACCTCATTTATTTCCTTCAAGTCCAACAAAAAACTAATTCTCATCTTGCAATAGAAATTACTTAAACCAATATCCTTTCTAATATCATTTAGAGCTGTCGAACTGAAAATTGCCAAGGACTTAAAATAAACATTTATAATACCCAATCCACCTTTCTCTTTCGACAAACAAAGAATATCTCTACCAACAGGATGGTAAGTTCCCTGCCATATATATCGGAATACATGCATATTTATTTGAGTAATGTACTTTTTCAAAGGAGGCAAAGTGTGTGATATATACCAAACTTTGGATAAAACTAGTGAATTAACAATAATAGCTCTTTGGAAAATAGATAATTGTCTTTGACTTAGCATATCTATGGATATTTTAATATTTTGAGTAAGGCGAGACCAATTTTCTTCACATGTAACCTCAAAATCACTATAATAAATTATACCAAGAATTTTGATACTTTCAACAGTTTTCAACCAACTGATAGGCCAAATTTTTCGGTTTTCCCCATTTCCCAAACCCAATTATACTAGTTTTGTCCTTGTTTAGCTGTGCACCTGTCGCAAGTTCAAACCATTGTACTTCTTTAGAACACTCTCTAACTGAATCATCAGTTGACAAGATCATGGATGAGTCATCTGCATAACCTTGCAGGCATATATTTACATTGTTTGGAAGGCTAGGCCCTATTATCTTGTTATTGCTCTTTATTGCTCTATACAAAGGTTCTTGAAATATACAATATAACAGCATTGACATAGGGCAGCCTTGTCTTACTGACCTTTTAATGCAAAAAGTTGAACTCATAAACCCATTTACCAAGATACTACTTACACAATCTTTGTACAATATTCTAACTAGAGCCACAAATTCATCTGGTAAACCAAATTTCTTCATCAATTTAAAAACAAAATCCATATTAACTCTATCAAAAGCCTTAGACCAGTCTAAGCTTAGAATTGCTAAGTCTTCACTCTTTTGTTTTGTATGAAAAATTACATCTCGAATCGTATTATTACAATTCACAATCGACCTTTCCTTCACTGCACAATATTGTTCTGGGGAGATAATCTTCCCAATAACACATCTCAATCTGTTTGCTAAAACCTTAGCAAAGATTTTATAGTCAACATTCAAAAGGGATATAGGTCTCCAGTTCTCCACCAAAGATAAATCTCCTATTTTAGCTAATAATTTTATTACACCCAAATTTTGACTATCTGACATATATTTCTCAGTCACAATGGATTTGAACACTTCCATAACGTCAGACTTTATTAAAGACCAAAACCTTTTGTAGAATTCTATAGGAAGTCCATCATACCCTGGTGATCTTCCTTTACACATACTCTTGATAGCATCAAAAACCTCAATTTCCTCTAATTCTCTACTTAACAAACTTACATCTTCCTGGTTTAGGACAGAATGGCATAGGTTAAGAAAATAATCTTGACTTTTTACCAGACCAGTTACCTTACTAAACAATTTTTCAAAGTGCTCCTTTATAAAAACAGAAATTCCCTCTGTGCTTTCTACAATGGAACCATCTGCTTGTTTTATGTTAGTAATGCGTGTATGATTTTTCTTTTTCTCAGCAACAAGTAGATGCGCAGATATTTTTTCCCCAGTTGTACGATCATTTAGTTTGGCTCTTATCTTTATACCTTCTAATATTTCATTCTGGATGTCACAAATCCTATTCTTGAGAATCTTAATATTTTAATAATTTACACTAGTTTTATAGTTAATATCATAAAGTTGACGCAATCTTGTTTGTAATAAGTTCAGCAATCCATACTTTTCTTGAGAAAATTTTTTGCATAATTTGACAAAGAATTTTTTACATCGTGATTTTGCCCAGTCCCACCATAAGAGTATGTTATCAAATGTACCCTTTTTCTGCTTTATAAACTGCCATACATGTAAAAAATTTTCTTCAATTTCATCAGAATCTAAAACTTTAACATTCAACTTCCAATACTTGTGCCTATTTTTTGTGTGTTTATGTTTAATTTCAAAACAATCATACTATGATCTGAAAAACTTATTGGAATGGTGTCTACAGATGTTATATTATTAAATAATTTTACCGTATAAATCCTGTCTATTCTGGATCCATAGTCTTCCCGTATATAAGTGTATTCTAATATCCTGTTTGTGAATTTGTAATTATCTCTCAGAGCAAGGTTTTTCACGAGAGTACTCATAGACTTAGACAGTAAAGCTTTGTTATTATTACTGCAGTCTCTTGTGCATGTTATACAGTTGAAATCACCTCCAAAAATAAGATAATCAATATTATGTCGCAGGTAATACAATATTTCATTCCTGAAAAAGTCTTCCCGTTCAGAAAATTTACTGGCACCAGATGGAGCATACACATTTATAATAGGTATAATGCAGTTATTGTAACATACCCTTACACCAACAATTCTACCGTTAGTATCCATCTCCTTGGTTAAAATTTTAACATTTGTTTTATTATTTATACAAATCATTGTACCTCCTTTTAAATTGATTGATGGATTGAACACTATACACATAAAATTAGTGAGATAACTCAACCCTGAAATATCTTTTACGTTATGTTCTTGAATCAACAGAATATCAATTTTATAGTACATGATAAGGGACACAACTTTCATTTGTTTAATTACCTCATTTAAGCCATTAATATTTAAAGTGGCAACAGAAAGCGCCATTACAACAACGAACACTGAAACAATTACTTTTTCTTTTTCTTTGACAACCTATCTTTCCCATTCATTTTTTCTTCCTTCCTCTTTTCTTTATTGGATTTTCCTCTAATTAACTTTAATTTACCTACAGTATCTAAATCTATGTTCCACTGGCCTTTTGGCATCACGTCTGAGGCTTTATCATAATTTTTCATATCGTCTTCAATATCACTGACTTTATTTACCTATATATCCATGTCACGTTCTTCAGTAGCACCATCCACTGATTCATCATCCCTATGCACTGAAACCGCAATATTGATTTCCTTAAGATTTCCCGGTTCTTCATTTACATCATCCTCAACGGGAAAGAGACTTTCAACTGTGTAAGGAATACGAGGTTCATCTTGTGATGGAAGCCCCTTATCCTCAGTTATTTCGGTAACTTGAGAAGCTCCTTCAGGTGCACTTTTTATTGCAAAGATGTCACTATCACTGTCGGTATCTGTTAAATTATCACCATTACCTGGAACATGACCCTCCAGGTCACGTGATCGACCTTCTATTTCGACCGAGTGTTGATGAACAGCAGCAACATCAACATTCTTGGATGAGGGAATGGTCACTAGTTGTTCTCCTACTGCTTCGCATAAGTCGCCTATCTGGTCCTCTCCGTGGTTGCTGGATTCTTCTTCATCATTTTCAATACTCTTTCCATCACATGGTTGCTCCACATTTGCTTCATTACCTGTTGCCAGTTGAACATCAAGAGTAATATCTTCTTCCGATATCCGACCCTTATCAGAATCCTTGCCGGGCATTGCTGGGAAATCATTCAAATTAAAAATGTTTAACTTAGGTTCACTATCCATATTACAGTTAACTGCCATATGAGAGTCTCTTCCGCACTTGTAACACGTCTTTTTCTGACCATTATATAAAAACACAACATTATAACCACAAATATTTATGGAGGATGGGATATTTTTCTTTATTTCCATTTTCACAGTGCGTGTTCCATTTTCTAGACCATTCGCTCTCCCATGAGAAAAGGTATTATGTCTGAGATGAAGAACTTTCCCATACTGTTCGAGGACACTAATTAAAAGGGAGTCTACTATATCAAAGTGTGCATAACGTATTGATACATAGGTATATACACTACTCAAATTTACTACTAGGGCCTTTTCGCCATTACCGAAATGAATCACTTTGTCTTCGTACTCTCATATAAAGACATCAAAAACCTTCTCCTCAATAAATTTCACAGCCACTCTGTTATTTGGTATGTTCTGAAACCCTCGAATGTCTTTTTCACTTATTTTTAACTTATTAAATATGACATCACATGCCGACTCATAATTAGGGGAACACGAAAATTTTAAACCAACTGTAGTCTTCGGTTTAAGTCTCGCAGCCATTGGAAAGTTGTTGGCCATCGTAGCTGGTAGAAAACGCTCCGTTTTCTATGATGACGTCATATCGCCTCAGGCGACATGAAACCTCCGGCTTGGCGATTCCTTGGAGGTGTACCGAGGCAAACTATGTCTAATAATATAAACTATGACACAAACTAGTTCACATGAACACTAATTAGTTCACTGGCATCTTACTCACAAGTTGTAGTCCAAATTCATAAGAAAACCCTTGGAAAACCGTCTCAAAATCACAAAATGAGCAGAGCGTTCCAAATAGCGTTTGTAAACAAACAGAGCTTCTTCTTCTTCCTTTCAGGGATTCTAGTTAATGATAATCCTCATTATCTCTGCCTCATAGTGAAATGGATTGGGATATCTTTTGTGTATGTTAATTCTGCTAACGAAATTGGAATATTGTTTTTTGTATAATTGATCTTTTTTTTTTTTTTGCCGTCGACAAAGTATTTTAAGATTTTATTTATATACTATTATAAGGTGTTATAGAACTGAAGACAGTGGCTAAAAGAAGATATCTTTAGATTATAAGTTAGATTTTTCCTTCTATGGTTGCGTGCAGTATAGCCTCTGTTTGTAGTTTATATTTGCATAAACAATAGACATCAACAGATTCTATAAACACGACAATATCATTGGAAAGTAGATGTCCATTTTTACTGAATTGCTAAACAAATAGATTATTTTCAAGATCTATCCAATATTATGGCAAAAGAAATTTCAACGTAAAAAAAGATTTTTTATATAGTATTTTCTTACGGAAAAATGATGATCTTCCCAACTATTGAAGTTATAAGCTAAAGTGCAGTATTATTCAAAGAACAATTTCACTCCAATGTTGATAAAGGACAACAATGAAGATGTTGAGATTGGACCTCAAATTATAAAAAGACGAAGTGTTGAACCAGGCAAAAACTCATAAACTTAAGCCAACCCTTAAATCTAAATAGTTTATCTCAAACGAGCTTATTACAGATAAAATAAAGTACCCTCTTTTTTGGCAACGTTTGCTGAAAAAAGTCTAGATTGACTAGGAACCTAACGCTCATAGTAAATTTGTTTAGTACATTTGCGTAATGTGAAAGACAATTTTATCTTTGATAAAAGATTTTTATTACAAATGCATCAAACTGGAATAAAGAAATGGTATAAGTAGTGATAAAGCTAATTTTGTAAAATGAGTAGGATAAGATCGTTAACCAAATATCCACTGGGCAGTCGCAACACTTACTTCGGTTTCAGATTTTATTATTCATCTGCTATTGTCATTTGTTTATTTTGAGGGACATGGACGTGGACTTTAGTATAGGATTACAGATAACATTGGGTTTCTTGAATTAAACAGTTTTACCATTGTAGATAAGGTATCTCCTAAGTTGAAAATGAATTCAAGATGTTACATTTCACAAGTAAAGTGGTTGCGTGTGAAACAAACTTCATTTTTGATTAATCTCAGAATCATAAAAGCTTCCTATCCTTTAAATACTTTTCATTATATAAGATGCGCAATCACGTCTCTCTGTCTCTCTCTCTCTCTCTCTCTCTCTCTCTCTCTCTCTCTCTCTCTCTCTCTCTCTCTCTCTCTCTCTCTCTCTCTCTCTCTCTCTTTCAAATCTTATAATTTTTCTTTGTGTAATGTATGACGTGTTAGCAAGGTGAGAGTAGTTAGTTCGTCGATCAGACGGTTTTGTATCGTGGTGCAAATGATAACAGAATAAAGGAAAAAAGTGATAAAAGTGATAAAAAGAATTCTAGCATTTTAGCATATATTTTTAATAGAAGATACACATTCTTCATGATAATAGTGATGGGTTTTTAAAGTTTGAAAATAGTTTTTTGGTGTGTATCCTGCCTCCTTTTAATTATGTTTTGTGTAAGTGAGTGAAATATGTGTGCCAGTTTTATTTACTTCAGAGTCCCTGCATTGGCCATGATGAATTGACTTATTAAAATATATATCTTACAACCCTCAATTGTGACGTAGTCCTTGCACGATCATTTTTTCTTTGGTAGTCCTAATTTTCTGGTGATCAAAAATTGCCTTATGCAAAATACTTTCTAAGTTTTTTTTTTTTTTTTTTTTAGTTTACTATAATAAATATTGAAAGGGAACCAATGTGGATAAAACAATGAGAATAACGTTTTGACCTGTTTTCAGCCATTTACATGAACCATATATTTTTCCAACTGGTTATCTTGTGCTTATTTTGCATTACTAACCATTATTATTGCTGCAAATCACTCGTTTATGATATTTCCCCACCCAAAAAACCCCGGTTTTCCACTGGGGTCCCCCATAATTATCTTTATATAAGGGGTCCAAAATCTCATCCGTCTCCACTTCCCGGAATATCAAAGCACTTTCAAACTTTGAGGTCTCTTGAAGAATTGACTTTATAAATTATTTTTTAATATTTTTCCTTTATTTCTTTGTTTCTTACTTTTTAGTCTTGTTTCTCTTAAAGGTTTGAAGGTTTAAAGGCCACTCATGGATGGCAGAGGCAAGGGCCATTGATATTGACCTATCAAGCAGGACAATGCCCTAGAGACTGACAATTGTGCACCTTCAGTTTTCGTTCAATTCACAAACCGTGGTAGAGGATGTTACCTATGATAGATTAATGTTTCTTAAATAAATCACCTTGTTTTACTTTCGTTATCGTTGCGTATTTATTCATTTTTTTTTTTTTTTTTTCAATTTTATTCTATTTAGTTACCATCGATTGAACCCTCCTTGCACATGCTCCCAATTGTTCTATCTTGTTTATCTTCCTCTTGTTTCTTTAAGTTTTTATAGTTTATATATGAAAGATCTAATTCAATGTTGTTACATATTTTAAAATATTTCATTTTGGTTATATTACTTGTCTTGTAATGTATTTATTTCCTTGATTCCTTTCCATACTGGGCTATTTTTCTCTGTTGGAGCCTTTGGGCTTATAGCATCTTGCTTTTTCAATTAGGGTTTTAGCTTAGCTTCTAATAATAATAATAATGATAATAATAATAATAATAATAATAATAATAATAATAATAATAATAATAATAATAATAATTATAATAATAATAATAATAATAATATAATAATAATAATAATAATAATAATAATAATAATAATAATAATAATAATTCCCTTTCCTCAACATGTTTTCCAGGTGCCTGTTTGCAATTTAATTGGATCAGAAACCTAGAGAAAATCCGTCGAATCACCCGCGAGATTGCTGGTGGTTTGTGGTGAAAATCAAATACCAATTCAGAGAGTGAGACAGAAAGATAGAGTTATCACTACAAATGGCCTCCGATGATTGACTAAGTAAACTAATTATTTTAACCCCTACTATGGTCTCATATTTAGATCACTAAATGTTGAATCTCTTGAACGATTTCATTCTATTTTCTATCGCGAACTGCTATAGAGCGAATATCCTAACGGCATTTTTTTCTCTAACCCTAACTTCAGCATCTTGTTCTGTTTCCCTGTTTTATTTTTTTTCTTTTGTCAGTTAGATGAGGAATAATAGGAGAGGTAATATATTTCATGTTAAGGTCATGTCTCGATTTGTCTCTGGAGAAACACCTCTCAGATCTTTGGAGAGATCATGAACGAAATCTACAGAAAAGTAGCCTATACTTTATGTATTTGAGTCAGTGTACTGTCGATTACACTATGATTTAGTCTATATTTCAGCTTGGGTCCAGTTAACCCTTCTGAGAAAGTCATGATAAATTTTTCATTCTCGTAAGTATTTCCAGAACATTTAATTTTTATTTTGATGTGATTCTTAAAAGTGGTCTTCCTAATGACCGACTTTTAGGCAACAATTGTGTGTGTTTTTGTGTTTTCAAAATATATGAATTTGGTAAAAACTTTAGGGTTAATGACTAGTGACATATTCTTTTCAACTTCGTATTGAAAGAGGTTATTTCAGAGTGAAGCTACACAGGAGTGAAAAGTGAAAGCTGATATAAAGAACTGGTTGGTTGGTATAAAAATTGGTGTGATTAGCCAGACGAGTAACATATATCTAGATGAGACAGAATTGTGATCGGATGAAAGATCTCTTAAAATTAGTAAATTTTGAAATATTGTGCGCAATTCAAGACTTTTTAGCCTGATTATTTTCACGCGAACTGTAACTACAAATTTTCGTATTGTATATTAATTACGGTGAAATTTTTAGAAGAAATATAGAAGTAAGCATTTTCATTTTTTTAACCGCAAATCAGTCTTTTCAGAATTAAAGATATATGGAATAATGACGTTATGTTTATCACGTCATTAGATTTTACAGTTTCCCAAAAGAGATCAAAGAACTTTCCACCTGGATCGGTTTGTCTCTGACCTGGTCAACTCTCCTCATCTCGGCGCTTTTCAATTTGCAATAAATTTCCTCGTCCCCCTCAACCGCGTAAATACTCTTTAACGTCAGAAAAAGTTACCCTCTCCTCTTGATAACGTTATCAGATTCCTTTGTTTACTCCATTCTTCTGAAACGAGGGAGACGAATTAAGGATAGGTGATAATTCTTGTTGGTCTGAAATTTGGGGAGTTTGACATGATAAAAACCATTCACCTTATGAAGTACTATATTTTACATAAAAAAACCCTCAAAGAGAAATATATAAAAATCTTCCTGTCATAGTCTGAGCTTGAATATGAGAAAGAAAGATGTGATTGAGGGACCCTCCTCTCAATAGGAGAAAAGTCATACAATTCTGGAAGTCTTGAGAAAGAGGATTATATTATATAAAGATTGGGAATGAGGATCCAGGATGCGGAAAGAGGAAGAGGATATCTGTCGTCCACAGTCCTCCAAGACCTTTTTTTTTACGATATAATATCTGGAAACAAAGTAAATACAAGTAGTTTATTTAGATGCTATGCTTTGATTTTCAACGGAAACGTTGAATAATTTTATGAAAGTTCCGTGAAACGGCGTTTTTCGCTGGGCACTCTCGAGATAGATGGCCGTAGGCCTGACAAGTGTAACAGCGCGGGTTCCTTGGGTGGGGCACTCTACTCGTTTGTGTCCCTCTCCCCCATACTGCCAACATCTGAAGACTCTTCTCACCTGCTCACTACTTAAACCATTATTGTTTGGAAAGGGTCATTAAATTGAATTCAGTATTCGCCAAATAGATTTTCCATTTGTAACAACACCTAAAAGAGGTTCTAACTAAGGTAAGGACTGAAAATGTGCATCCGACATATTGAAGTTTGTGGATAATGGAGGTATTTATGGAAGAAAAAAAAATGATGTAGATAACAAAATTTATGACACAGATTTTTTTTTTCTCTCCGAAATTTAAAGGTGTCTGATTTCAGTTCGTTCCATCAGAATAGATGCTCACCAGAACGTTAGTCGGGCAAGCCCAACACTCCACTATGGTGCCCAACTACAACAGTATCCTCCCCAGTAAACAGTAAACAGCTTAAACTCACTGCCCCGGGCTGTGATCGATCTGCTGCCGTGCAAATGTTAGGCGAACTCTTTCGACGGGGCTATTGGACATGAAAAGGAAATAGTGAGGAGAAACTACCTGGAATTCTTTTCTTTTGTTAATGAAAAGGGAAAGGTGTAAAAGAATAATAAGTTGGTGAAGGTAGGCGTGGCCTAAAATTGTGCAGTTGAAGCGAATTGTAGTATTTGAAGGCGATTAAGTGCATTGTTATGGTCTTGTGAGGAATCATATTCAGCAAGGACCCATGTCAGCTTTAATATTATTCCCGAATGACGAAACTTACTTGTTAAGGAAATGACTTGATTTTCTTGTCAAAGGAAATTCATTGGAAGCAAGATTTTGTTCACTGTTCGGTTCTGATTTCTTTTTCTTATTGATTAATCTGAGAATAATTTTAAATGAGGTTAGTGACATATTCAAAGACATAAGATATTCACAAATTAGTTTTTCAATCATATTTTTGTGAGCTTTTTATCAGTGTGCATTATCACACGTAATACGCTATGGAAAAGGTTTATCGAGGTTCCAATCCCCCACCATTGTGCGTTTTGAATCTGTTTCTGCATCAATAGCCTTATCTATTATGCCTTACAGTATAATGACGTTAAATCCATATCAGCTACACGCCACACCCGGGTTACCTGATATCATAAGTTGGAATTCTGCGTTTTGAAATCAAACCATTTTCAATGGGTGATCTTGAGTTGAGAAAATATAAAGAACCATTGATTGTCCACAAACCCATAATTTTCTTCTTTGTTTTCTTACTCTCGTCTTCTGAAGGCCTTTATAAATAGCCTGAAGCGATGCCCTTGTACGGGATCTATTATGCCCGAGTAACACACGGATGCTATCAAGTCCGCGGCTGTCGTAGTGGTAATGAATTAACTCATTGCGATTTAATTACGATGTAATAACGATAAACGTCGCCATTAATCGCCATGGTACGTATTCGCATCAGGAGATAACGGACCGTACGCCATGTGATCGTAGGTTTTGACAAAAACATTCGCATCCTACCGCCCCGTTATCAACTTTTTTTCTTGACTGATTTTCCAGTTACTCGAGTCATTAATTTTACAAAGCTTATGCTCGTAGTTTAGTAATATGTATTTTTGGAATAGCAGCAGCATTGTGAAAATTTCTCAATTATTTGCGTTATAGTTATGATCTTTCGTAAAAAGAGTTTTTTTTTCTTTTTCTAAAGGGAAATCTTGAAATATAAATGCAAAAGTTAGATATGCTAGAGAAATAACCCATAGGCGTTTTGCATTCTCTCCATCATTGTGAGCTAAGAAGGTTTTGTTTGGGGTAGCCTATAGCTCTATATGCTGAGTCATCGGCAGCCATTACTTGGCCCCTTCGGTTCTAGTTTGATGGAGGGGCCCTTGGGCGCGGATCATACATTCATAAGATCAGCGCCCAAACCCTCAACCCAAGGTAGTACCAGGGAAGGGTAGACAATGGCTGCTGATGACTCATCAGGTAGACCTGTAAGCTCTCCCAAACCTCCATCCTTAAGGTTTTAGACACTGCAAGTAACTATCGAGCTTGAGCAAGTCTCGAACCCCAGTCCAGAATATGACCAGGCAGGGACGTTTCCAATTGGCCACCACAATCAGAATATGCTGGGAACTACCGAATCAACCCGTTATAATATATCAAGTACAAGGGAGACTGTCTTACATCGTTTGAAGATTGGCCACTGAAGTTTGTCCAAGTATGTTGAATAGTTTGGTAGCCCAACCATTGTGCGAAGACTATTATTGTCCTTTGGTGTTGGGGCATTTGTTGGTCGAGTGTCCCCGCCTTGGGGACTTGGGGAATAGTTTCCTCAGAGCGACTTAATGAAGAAGGTAATTAATTATCTGCTCCACAGGGTTATCGGAGATTATACATGATAAAAGATATGTTGGTAAGTTTGTAGAATATGTTGTTTCTGTTTAAAGAATGCAAGTATCATTTATAGTCACTTGTCTACCATTTGTTTTGGTCAATTATATTTATGGCCATGTACAGTAAATTTCAAATTTGAAGGTATTTCTAAAGCATAAATGTTTTTTTTTTCCTAGTATACCTGGCCCGTCAACAATGGTGGCTAAATATTTAGATATGCACACTCAGACTCATCCTTCCACCCCTCCCCATTCCTTTCGGAGTACCACCAGGGTATGACTACTCCCTTTCCTCTCCACCCGAGGAACGGGGAGAGGTTAAGTGATTATGCGTCTTGCACTGCCGCTGAGCATGACCGGAATATGTATATAAATATATATATATATATATATATATATATATATATATATATATATATATATATATATATATATATATATATATATATATATATATATATATATATATATATATATCTCACTCTCTCTCTCTCTCTCTCTCTCTCTCTCTCTCTCTCTCTCTCTCTCTCTCTCTCTCTCTCTCTCTCTCTCTCTCATATATATATATATATATATATATATATATATATATATATATATATATATATATATATATATATATATATATATATATATATATATATATATATATATATATATATATATATATATATATATAGAGAGAGAGAGAGAGAGAGAGAGAGAGAGAGAGAGAGAGACTTGCTCTTAATTATTGTCTCATTGTCTCATACGCCTATTGACGCAAAGGGCCTCGGTTAGTTTTCGTAGGGAAGATTATCTTCTCAAAACTCTTTATTCAGAATTCGACTTGCTGTTGATCATCTTCCTCATTCCTGACATTTTATTCGAAAGAGAACAAGCAACCCAATGAAGTTTTGGATTCAAATGTAATCCTAAATCGATTTAAAGAACTTTCTTTCCTTCAGATGATACATAAACAGTAGTCTGAACATATACCTATTCATAGTTTTCCTGTACAGTTATGCTTAACGAGCCAGAGTATCAAAGTATCAGAATGGAGCAAACTAGAAGAAAAGTTTTCCGTTTCGCTGTGAACAAAAATAGTTGCGAATCTTCCAGCATTAAATCCAAATAAAAAGGTCCAAGTTTGTTTCCTAACAAAGCCTCTATTTTAAGTATATGCAATTCCATCTGCTGCCAAAGTTACTAGCATCTTACCTTCAAAAACATTATTATTCTCTATTTGGTTTAGAAAAACCCAAAAACTTTATTTTATAGGAAATGTAAAACGCTTAAAATGATTGAATTAAGCAAAGTAAGAGAATCAAACAAAACAGCTACTGCATATCAGTAACCATATTTAAAGGTTTAATGGTGACTCATGAATGGCAGAGACAAGGGACGGTGACAACGCCCTAGCAGGAGAATGATCAAAAGACTGACCATATGCAGATATGATCAGCGCCCAAGCTTCGTCTCAATTAAGCTCAGACCAGGGAGGCCTGACAATGGCTGCTGATGACTCAGCAAGTAGACCTATAGGCTTCCCCAAACCACTATCCGTAGCTTACAAGGATGGTGAGGTTGCAGACACTTCAAGAAACTATCGAGATTGAACGTTTCTCGAACTCCCGTCCAAGGCATCGCCAGGTAAGGACCTTTCCAAAAGGCTACCAAAACTCTGACGAGATCAATTCTAAATGTTTCCAGTATCTATAACAGGACTTATCGAAAGTCCTTTAATAACGAATAGCTGTAGAATCAGTTACATGTGGTGATGACAGTTATCAGTACAAAAAGGAAAAGGAAGTCACCACATCCATCTGTTAAGAGGACGCACTCATTTATTACGTGTTTACTCATGGTAACCACCCCCCCCCCTCCTTGTGACCCATTACCCTTCTCTGGAGAATGCCTTACCACTGATATCAAAGCGTATCTCGGAAGAATGTGCAACGTTAAGTCGATAACTGATAATAATAAGTCTTTAATTGGAAGTCTTTACAAAAGATTTTATCAGAACCATAATTTTCAGTTATACCTGTTAATAAAGTCCTACAATATTGTAACTGAAAAGTTATAATTAACTTAGTTAACTAATTTGTTGTTTACTAGTTATAATTAACTTTTTTGTTTTCATAATGAACCTTCACCAGTCCTGTGAGTCAGGTTATTTTTTTTCACCTCGTTAATCTGATTAATCGATAAATACTTTTTAAAAGAAGCTCTTGAGAATACTTTTTGAATATTGGTTTACAGTTTTAGGTTTAAGATGCCCTCCGAAAAGGGCTGAAACAAGATGAAAGGGTTGATTTTTTCTTAATTTTCCGCTCTAAGGAAAAAAACAGAATGCTAAGCTATGTAGGATATGATGTATCGATATTACATTGTTTACTATCGTATTCCATTAATATGCAGAAAAATGGGGCATTGATTTGATGCCTAACTTTCATCTTATGCTAACATAAACCCAAAAACATTTTGTGATTCCTGTTTAAAGAATTATAAGGAATTATAGCGGCTAATGTGTATAATCTCTACAGGTTGCAAATCTCGCAGAAATACATAAAGGAGTCTGTTCTTAAAATATATATATTTCTTAGGATATAAGTTTTACTTTTATCTATTTTGCAGAAATTCAATGTTCTGAAGAAAAAATCTCTCCTACAGTAGAAAAATTAGTCAGTCAATCTTATCTGTATCATACTTCATTATAATACAAAAATTAATCTTAATTTCCATACTTTGAATAGAACTTCTTAATGCATAAATGATTCCTTCACATCATATACATCATCTTTCATTCACATTATTTTTTTTCTTACAGATGGCATGGCTACATACTTGCATAGCATCGGTGATGCTCATCGTTGCAGCATTTCCAAGAACTGTTTATCCTTCCTCTGATGAGAGAGAGACATGGGATGCTGGTGGCGTACAACTGGAAACTGATGAATCCAGTTTCCAGAATCTGACAAACGAGGGCATCCATTTATACACAACAGATAACATATCTTTAGTTATGGACTGTATAACTGCCATGAGTCAAACTCGGAAAGATGAATTGTTTTCATCCCAACAGAAAAAAGTTCTCTATACTTGTGAAACTGAGAATGGGACTGCCCACTTCCGTTCTCGCAGGGCGGCTGAGTCTGAGGAATTCACACAAGAAAGTGGTAGTTCACCTGACCTGGAAAACATCAAACAGCTAATCTGGGGTTCTCAGCCATCAATGGGAATTAACTCAGGAATTACCTCCAGAAAAATTTCCGATTTGGATTCAGAATCTAAAGAAGTCCATATTCATTTCAAAATGAATGAGACTGGAAGCCAAAACCCTATACCATATATAAGAAATGAAAGAAGAATTGAAATTACGAACAAACAGGAACTACCAAACTCATCAGGGTCAACTGATCCCCCATTTCAACTTCTGGTTTCACCCTCAAAAATTATAGAAGTAAAACGAGCCCCACCAAACCTAAATAAGAATCTAGCTAACAACAATGCACGTGTCTCAAATAATCCTACTCAGAGACAAACTGAAGAACAGGGAGCCAAAACCTCCCTTCAAACTTCCCAAGAAGTAAAAGTTCCCGGCACAACTGTTTATGCAAACAGTGGATTATATGCGAGGGAACATGGTGGTCATGGTGGTGGTCATGGTCACTCGTCAGGATATGGACACTCTTCAGATCATGGACACTCTTCAGGATATGGACACTCTTCAGGATATGGGCATTCATCAGGACACGAACACTCTTCAGGATATGGGCACTCTTCAGGATATGGAAAAGGAATTAAGTATAAACCAACAGACTATAAAGGACCAGCATATGGCCCATACGATTTTTTACCTGAGGGTAAAGCGAAATTTAGTAAAAAGGTTAAGTATGGGGATGATCCAGTGAAAGAATCCCAAAAAGGGAAGTATCATAAAGATGATAATGATAAACCTATAGGGCATTTTGGTGGATTTGGTGGTGGAGGAACCCCTGGGTATGGCAAGGGACATGATGATGGATATGGTAAGGGACATGATAGTGGATATGGCAAGGGACACGATAGTGGGTACGGCAAGGGACATGATAGTGGATATGGCAAAGGACATGATAGTGGATATGGCAAGGGACATGATAGCGGATATGGCAAGGGACATGAGAGCGGATATGGCAAGGGACATGAGAGCGATCATGGAGGTGGAGGATACGGACACGAGCATGGAGGTGGTGGATATGGAGACGAGCACGGAGGTGGTGGATATGGAGATGAACACGGAGGTGGTGGATATGGAGACGACCATAGTAGTGGTGGATATGGCCATGACCATGGAGGTGGTGGCTATGAACATGCACACGATGCTGGGTATAAGGATGATCATGGTAGCAGTGGATATAGTGATCATCACGGAGGTGGTGGGTATGAACATGAAACTAGCAGTAGTTATGCGTCAGAGTACAAAGCACCAGAATCAAGTTATTCATCAGAATCATCCTACCAAGCACCATCGACTTATGATTCACCTTCACCGAGTTATTCAGCACCGGTGACTTACGATTCACCATCGCCGAGTTATTCAGCACCATCGACTTACGATTCACCTTCGCCGAGTTATTCAGCACCATCGACTTACGATTCACCTTCACCGAGTTATTCAGCACCAACACCATCTTATGCTGCATTAACTTATCACAACCCTGCACTAGCTGCGTCATATGAAAAACCATCTCACCAATCTCCCAAACCCTCCTATACCGCACCAGCTCCCATATATTCCTCGGCTGCACCAGCCCCATCCTATGCGGCACCAGAGCCTTCCTATTCACCACCTGTACCGACGTATGCAGCTCCAGTTCCTACTTATGAAGCACCAGCTCCTACTTATGAAGCACCAGCTCCTACTTATGAAGCAACAACTTCAACATATGAAGGCCCAGCACCTTCTTATGTTCCTCCAACTTCCGGTTATGGAAGTCCTACTTCGTCGAACATTCAATATGAGCAACTAGATGACCCCTACAATACTTACAATCCACATGATGATGTCACAGTCCCAGAGGGAGACAATTACAGTTATAGAAAAGATGGCAGAAGCCAAGAAACTCGGCGTTCAGACACGGTCCCTTCTGATTCTTCAGGGGTGAAACCTAAAGAAAATAGTGGCAACTCTAACTGGCGACCTTTGCTTTTATCCCGTGAATATCCTACGTTCCTGAGGCCTCAGGGACTTCAGCCTTTCGATGATTTATTTAGTGACTTGTCCAAAGGATCACGTAAAAGAATACAAGGAGCCACACACTAATCCGTCAAGAGCTAAAACAGATTTCATATATCTGTGGTACCAAGTATTTTATACAAACTGAAATTTAGTTACAGTAATATCAATAACTTTTTTTTTTTTGCTTTGTTGTTACCCATTTTCTTGAAATTTACTTTGACTGATGGATTTTTTTTCTTGTTATATCTCATAGTTTTGTTATAAAATAAGCAATGTAATTCTAGTCTTACTTTTAGATTTTTGCACAGAGTGAAATTCGGCTGGTCCGATTTCAATACTAATGAAGACTTTTATTTTTTTAGTGTTTATAAATGTATTTTCTTTTTTATTAAAACATTAAACAAATGCATGAGTTGAGCATCAATGCCGTGATTAAGCTAAACATTAGAACTATAATACTTGATTTTGTACTATCTTTCTTTTTGCATCAAAGGGTTTCTCATAGCATCAGTATTTCAGTAGACAGTCAATTACTGACTCTTGAGCTATAGACAAATTTATGAAAATAAAAACCATATGAGGACATTCAAATTAAAAAAAAAAAAAAAAAGGAATCTTGTATCATCTAGGCATTAATTTTCTGAGAAAAATTGTATCATGCATATCCCTTTGTCTTTTCATGGATAATCAGGTATAACATTAGTTATGTTTTTTTCTTTTTTTGGGGGAATTTAGTAAGATTATGTTACCTGAATAAATGCGCTAGTCATTATATAGAAAGGGGCCTGTCATTTTTCCTTTTCAATTTCAACAAGCTCTCTTTTTTTTTTTTCTTAAACAAACTTATCTTTCAAACAACTGGCATAAAAACCAAACCATGGTGGAAATTTATTATTACTTGCTAACCTATAACCCTAGTTGGAAAAGCAGGACGCTATAAGCCCAAGGGCCCCAACAGGGAAAAATAGCACAGTGAGGAAAGGAAAAAAAGGAAAAACTTTATGGAAAGTTTAAGAACAATAACAAGATTAAAATAAATCTTTCATTTATAAACTATAAAAACTTGAAAATAACTAGAGGATAAAAACTTCAAAATAGCAAAAGGAAGAGAAACAAGATAGAAAAGTATGCCCGAGTGTACCCTCAAGCAAGAGATCTCTAACCCAAGACAGTGGAAGACCATGGTGCAGAGGCTAAGGCACTACCCAAGACTAGAGAACAATGTTTTGATTTTGGAATGTCCTTCTCCTAGAAGAGCTGCTTACCATAGCAAAGGAGTCTCTTCTACCCTTGTCAAGAGGAAAGTAGCCACTGAACAATTGTAGTGCAATAGTTAGCCTCTTGAGAAAAGAAGAATTATTTGGTAATTTCAGTGTTGTCAAGTGTATGAGGAAAGAGGAGAATGTGTAAAGAATATACCAGACTATTCTTTGTATGTGTCGGGAAAGATGAAATGAGCCGTAACTAGAGAGAGGGATCCAATCTAGTACTGTCTGGCCAGTCAAAGGACCCAATAATTCTCTAACGGTAGTATCTCAACGGGTGGCTGGTGCCTTAGCCAACCTACTACCTACCTGCTAATCTCGAACAAACCGTCCTTAAATGTCCGTTTAACATGGTTATTATTATTATTATTATTGTTGTTGTTGTTGTTGTTGTTGTTGTTGTTATTAGCTAAGCTACAACCCTAGCTGGGAAAGCAGGATGCTATAAACCAAAGGGCTCCAACAGGGAAAAATAGCCCAGTGCGGAAGGAAAATAAGGAGATAAATAAACAACACGAGAAGAAATGAAAAAAATAAAATAAAACGTTTTAAAAACAGTAACCACATTAAAACAGATCTTTCATATATATAAACTATAAAAAGACCTTTAGTTAACAAATCATACGTCTCAATCTCTTCCATTATTGCTTTTTTTTTTCTCCCAACTTGTAATTATTTGTTGTCGGTCATGATACCCTTGAAAGCTATTCGTAGAAATACCCAAAATAAGTGTCAGAAATATATTGCTGGGAGGTAAACAGATAAACAGAACATGCAACTATATGATTTCTGTCCACAGGTGTGAGAATGTAATTATCAAAGTGCCTTTTTTCAGAATCAATCTCTTATGATTTATCGACAAATAAATCAAATATGGCCATGAGTTCCTATGAGGATTATCGGTATAATTAATCACACTTTTCCTAACATAATTCATGGCTACCGATAAACGGGCCCTTTGATAACCTGCCACATCCTTTAAAAAAAAAAAAAAATTAACTTTGGGCTGTTTGATCATTTACATTTGTAAATCTTGGTAGGTTTCAAACACATCTTCTGGCATTAAAAAATCAATTTACAAATAGAAAACTAGAGTTTAGAGAAAACAAAATTCTTCAAACATCCGCCAAATCCAATTATTTCTGGTCAGACACATTTGGAAATTTTTCATCAATATACATATATTATTTTATATACTTTGAAACATAAAAAGAAAAAAAAAAATTTCAAATAGGTAAAGTTATGGCACAGGTTGATGTTTCAAATCGTAATTATTTCCCAGAGCTCAATTCTATAACTTCTGCCCCCATGTTTACAAGTATCTTGCATTACAGTAATTGTCCCTCTTTTAGTTATCTACAATTTACCATGAGTACAACATGTATAAGATATATATATATATATATATATATATATATATATATATATATATATATATATATATATATATATATATATATATATATATATATATATATATATATATATATATATATATATATATATATATATATATATATATATATATATATATATATATATATATATATATATATATATATATGGGTGTGTGTGTACATAAACACAGATTTTTGCATAAATGTACACCAACATGTACTCAGTATATATATATATATATATATATATATATATATATATATATATATATATATATATATATATATATATATATATATATATATATATATATATATATATATATATATATATATATATATATATATATATATATAACATATATATATATATATATATATATATATATATATATATATATATATATATATATATATATATATATATATATATATATATATATATATATATATATATATATATATATATATATATATATATACATAGTTGGAGCCAATAAAGCAAAACACATAACTACTGACATGTTCAGATGAATAAAGGATACTTTTACACGTAGACTAAAGTCCTAGATCTACTGTGAAGTAGCCATCTACAATAACTTTTAATTTAGTAGAAGACTACTTCGAGAGGATAAACTGACAAAGAGTATTCAATCTAGGAGTCTGAAAGTGTTACGATGACCTCAGTAAGGTCATTTGTTACGTTTTCTATGTAAATTACGGATTAGTTTTCTTTAACTAATAGGGATGACCATCATAGAGAATTTCCAGTAGTCTTATAGTTCAACAATAGTTGTATAGGTACATATTATTATTTTTTCAATTCAGCCTTTATTTCAGATGCAATGGTACATAGATAGCGGTGTATGTATGATAGCGACCACCTGCTAGGAGTGAAACGTGTTACGAATGAAACACAGGGTAAGCTAAGAATACCGACAGTGTGAGGGAGTATCAGGGGGGTGTTAGGGCAACCACTTTAGGTAATTAAAAAAGGACGCAGGTCGTAGGTTAGATTAGATGGGGAAGTTTAGGTTAGGTGGTGTTCTTCTGTAGAGGTTTTGCAAAAAAAGAAAAAAAAAAAAAACACGAGCTCGGCTTTTGTATTAAAGCGGCCACGTCTTACGAACGACTAGATAATGGGAAGAAAGTTCCCATTTTCTATGCACGAGGGAGGAACTTTCTGAGGATATACAAAGGCACCTATATATATACAAGTATTTGCAGGGAACTGAGTGTATACAATGCTAGAATGAAAAGAAAAATAATCCAATCTACCTACAATCATTAGAAAATATAGCTATTAATAACTATGACTACTGGACTTCTTTGTGAATTACCCATTTTCATAATTATATAGTATACAAACTGCTATACCATTGGAGATGTGAATTGTGTACTGCTAATGGTAGGGTTAGCCAATACTTTTATAGAGGTAGTAGGTTGACTAAGGCACCAGCCACCCATTGAGATACAATAGCTAGAGAGTTATGGCGTCATTTGACTGGCCAGACAGTACTCCATTGGATCCTTCTCTCTATTTACGGTTCATTTTCCTTTGCCTACACATACACCGAATAGTATGGCCTATTCTTTACAGATTCTCCTCTGTCCTCATACATAGTACAACACTGAGATTACCAAACAATTTTTCTTCACCCAAGGGGTTACTGCACTGTAATTGTTCAGTGGCCACTTTCCTCTTGCTATGGATAGCTATGGTAAGCAGCTCTTCTAGGAGAAGGACACTCCAAAATCAACCCATTGTTCTCTAATCTTGGGTAATGTCATAGCCTCTGTACCATGGCCTTCCACTGTCTTGGGTTAGACTTCTCTTGCTTGAGGGTACACTCGGGCACACTATTCTATTTAATTTCTATTCTTCATGTTTTGTTAAAGTTTATATAGGCGATGTTTATTTTGATGTAACTTCTTAAATTTTTTTTTCCTTTTTTCCTTT
The DNA here is from genome assembly GCF_036898095.1 of Palaemon carinicauda. Classification (NCBI taxonomy): domain Eukaryota; kingdom Metazoa; phylum Arthropoda; class Malacostraca; order Decapoda; family Palaemonidae; genus Palaemon; species Palaemon carinicauda. The sequence goes on from NC_090766.1 coordinate 30,515,800, forward strand.
CCTCACTATGCTATTTTCCCTTTTGGAGCCCCTGGTCTTATAGCATCCTGCTTTTCCAACTAGGGTTGTAGCTTAGCAAGTAATAATAATAATAATAATTATACAATTATCTGACTTTTCAATTTTTCCAATAAGCTTGAAAATAAGATTCCTATCTACAGCCTGACGGGCTGGCACACATACTTCTGCAACCATTTGGCTATTATTATTATTATTATTATTATTATTATTATTATTATTATTATTATTATTATTATTATTATTATTATTATTATTATTATTATTATTATAAGCTAAGCTATAACCTTAGCTGGAAAAGCAAGATGCTATAAACCCAAGGGCTCTAACAAGTAAAAATAACTCGGCGAGGAGAGGAAATAAATAAACTACAAGAGAAGTAATATAAAATCAAAATAAATAATTTAAAAACATCAAATTAGATTCATCAAATATAAGCTATAAAAAGAGGAATATATAAGCTATAAAAACTTCAAAAAAGGAAGAGAACTAAGATCGAACAATGTGGCCGAGTGTACCCTCATGCAAGAGAACTCTAATTTAAGACAGTGGAAGGCCATGGTACAGAGGCTATGGTACTATCCAAGACTAGCACTAATTAATCTAGGTACTCTTAAGTAACATACCCCTTGCATCATCATAAGCCATTGTATGCCTCTTCATACGGCATTCTATAAAATATAACCAGAGGTTTTATTACAGCATAAAGGGGAGTAAAGTAAGCTATGAATAATGACACTCATATATCAGGTGAACACATGCGAAATTTCCCGACTAACATTAGCCTGATCATACAGTTTACGGCATTGACGTAATATATCTTTACCCTCTTTCATACATACATACATATACCATGGCACTTCCCCCAATTTTGGGGGGTAGCCGACATCAACAAAGAAACAAAAACAAAAAGGGGACCTCTACTCTCTACGTTCCTCCCAGACTAACAAGGGACTCAACTGAGTTCAGCTGGTACTGCTAGGGTGTCACAGCCCACCCTCCCACATTATCCGCCACAGATGAAGCTTCATAATGCTGAATCCCCTACTGCTGCTACCTCCGCGGTCATCTAAGGCATCGGAGGCAGCAGCAGGGCCTACCGGAACTGCGTCACAATCGTTCGCCATTCATTCCTATTTCTAGCACACTCTCTTGCCTCGCTCACATCTATCCTCCTATTACCCAGAGCTTCCTTCACTCCATCCATCCACCCAACCCTGGCCTTCCTCTAGTACTTCTCCCATCAACTCTTGCATTCATCACCTTCTTTAGCAGACAGCCATTTTCCATTCTCTCAACATGGCCAAACCACCCCAACACATTCATATCCACTCTAGCTGCTAACTCATTTCTTACACCCGTTCTCACTCTCACCACTTCGTTCCTAACCCTATCTACTCGAGATACACCAGCCATACTCCTTAGACACTTCATCTCAAACACATTCAATTTCTGTCTCTCCATCACTTTCATTCCCCACAACTCCAATCCATACATCACAGTTGGTACAATCACTTTCTCATATAGAACTCTCTTTACATTCATGCCCAACCCTCTATTTTTTACTACTCCCTTAACTGACCCCCAACACTTTGCAACCTTCATTCACTCTCTGACGTACATCTGCTTCCACTCCACCATTTGCTGCAACAACAGACCCCAAGTACTTAAACTGATCCACCTCCTTAAGTAACTCTCCATTCAACATGACATTCAACCTTGCACCACCTTCCCTTCTCGTACATCTCATAACCTTACTCTTACCCACATTAACTCTCAACTTCCTTCTCTCACACACTCATCCAAATTCTGTCACTAATCGTTCAAGCTTCTCTTCTGTGTCTGCAACCAGTACAGTATCATCCGCAAACAACAACTGATTTACCTCACATTCATGGTCATTCTCGTTTACCAGTTTTAATCCTCGTCCAAGCACTCGAGCATTCACCTCTCTCACCACTCCATCAACATACAAGTTAAACAACAACGGCGACATCACACATCCCTGTCTCAGCCCCACTCTCACCGGAAACCAATCACTCACTTCATTTCCTATCCTAACACATGCTTTACTACCTTTGTAGAAACTTTTCACTGCTTGCAACAACCTTCCACCAACTCCATATAACCTCATCACATTCCACATTGCTTCCCTATCAACTCTATCATACGCTTTCTCCAGATCCATAAACGCAACATACACCTCCTTACCTTTTGCTAAATATTTCTCGCATATCTGCCTAACTGTAAAAATCTGATTCATACAACCTCTACCTCTTCTAAAACCCCCCCTATATTTCCAAGATTGCATTCTCTGTTTTATCCTTGATCCTATTAATCAATACTCTACCATACACTTTTCCAACTACACTCAACAAACTAATACCTCTTGAATTACAACACTCATGCACATCTCCCTTACCCTTATATAGTGGTACAATACATGCACAAACCCAATCTACTGGTACCATTGACAACACAAAACACATATCAAACAATCTCACCAACCATTCAACTACAGTCACACCCCCCTCCTTCAACATCTCAGCTCTCACACCATCCATACCAGATGCTTTTCCTACTCTCGTTTCATCTGGTGCTCTCCTCACTTCATCTATTGTAATCTCTCTCTCATTCTCATCTCCCATCACTGGCACCTCAACACCTGCAACAGCAATTATATCTGCCTCCCTATTATCCTCAACATTCAGTAAACTTTCAAAATATTCCGCCCATCTTTTCCTTGCCTCCTCTCCTTTTAACAACCTTCCATTTCCATCTTTCACTGTCTCTTCCATTCTTGAGCCAGCCTTCCTTACTCTCTTCACTTCTTTCCAAAACTTCTTATTCTCTTCATATGAATGACCTAATCCCTGACCCCACCTCAGGTCAGCTGCCCTCTTTGCCTCACGTACCTTGCGCTTTACTTCCACATTTTTCTCTTTATATTTTTCATACTTCTCTATTTTGTACTAAATGAGGGTACACTCGGGCACATTGGTCGATCTTAGTTCTCGTCCTTTTTTGAAGTTTTTATAGCTTATATATTCCTCTTTTTATAGCTTATATTTGATGAATCTAATTTGATGTTTTTGAATTATTTATTTTGATTTTTTATTACCTCTTTCATATCATCAGTAAATACATGACCTAGATATTTGGTCTTATTACACACTTTGTGAACATCACCACTTTGTCTAAATTCAGGAAACAGACCTTCCTATCATCCTTGCTTCTAACTATCATAACATTACTTGTTTTAGTATTGTACTAAATGTCATACTCTATACAGGAGTTAGAGAACCATCAGATAAGATCCAAGAAAGTAGACTGAGGTGGTATGGTCATGTCATGAGAAAATAATGAACAGTATATTGGGAGGAAAGCGATGAAAATGGAGGTATAAGGAACGAGAAGGAGGGGGAGACCAAAGCGAAGGTGGAAGGACTGTATCAAGGATGACCTTCAATCAAAGGGATTAACCGGTGATGAAGTGTGGGACAGAGGTAGATGGAGAAAGCTGGCCAGAAACATAGACCCCACATAGAAGTGGGAAAGGATGCAGACAAAGAAGAAGTCATACACTATACTATTTTCTGCATACCTACACTATATAAACAAAATAAAACTAGATCATCTACATAAATGAGGTGATTAATTAACATACTACCAAATAATCATCCGATTTTAAATGCATTTAACTCCTTTGACAGGTCGTTCATGTACAATTTGAACAGAAAATGTGACAAGATCCCGCTTTATCTTATCCAATTACAGTACTTACATTAAAAAGAGTAGATACAGCACTCCCCTACCTTACACTCATAGTCTGATGAGTGTACTATTCCACAAGTATTCTAATACGATTTATTGGGACACCTCTGTCAGTCTTTTTACTAAATAATTTTTCATGGTTGCTACAGTCAAATGCCTAAAAGCATATAGAGAGCAAAAAACATGAAAGAATTCATACTTCTATAACTAGCAACAACATCCTTCAAGGCAAAACTACACATGTGAGTGCCATGCTTTTTCTTAAAGCCATACTGATTGTCATTTGTTAGTATATTCATTTCTGACCTATCCAGCAGGATGATTTCTAACACTTTAGACAGAAAACTAGCTAGGGCAATAGTTATCCTTACTATCAATTTTACCATATTTATGTTTTATAATAGGTAAAACTAGCACAAAGATCATGGAATCAGGCAGGACGCCGTGGATTGAAAAGCCAGTAATACACTTGGCAAGAATAGGGAACATTTCCAGACTAGCATTCTTAAGACACTCTGCATTTAATATTTGCTAATCTATTAAGAAAATCGTTCACATTTGCATCAGAAATACATGACATGTACACGTTATTAATGGCCAGTTTTTAATTATCACATTTAATTTCAATGGCAACAGCCCATTCAACATCTAATCTTAATTCACTAATGATGTGCTCATAATTGATGTTCCACAGAATTGTGACGCCACCTGGTATCCGTCCTGAAAGTATTTTCTCATTGAGATCAGTTGTGGATTCTCCTATTCAATGAAAGTTTGCATTCAGGGAATTCAATACCCCCAAGGTCCTGTTTGCCGAGCTATGTTTCCAGCAGACATAAAATATTAGACTTTAAACAGTTTTTCAACCACTAATCTTCTAGTTTTATCACACACACTTTGACCTAGGCGGAGGCCCCTGGTGTAATAAGTGACAATCTTGAATGTTAATCGGATTCTCTCCTATTACCTTGTTGACTATTTTCCACAATAGTAGTTTATTTTTGCACTTGTGCGGTAGTATTGTCTCCAGTATCAGCAGCAGCAGGGACATCATTAGCAACAGCAACTGCAGCAGTAGCTGCAGCTCGAGTAATAGCAGCAGTAACTTTTATACTAGCACCTTGAGTAGCCCTCCTGGGCGCCTTTGACATGTAATATCGCCACACATAGACCAACTGGCTCATACAGTTCATCCACACGTTTTCCACCGTCGCATGAAATAAGCTAAATCTTTTCCTTTCAGTGATAACTTGTTCACAAAAGACACTCCGCTCCAGTATATTTTTCATAAAACTGGGCTAGCTCATAAGTCTCGAGTTTGGGATTAAATCTAGTAGCAAAAACGCGAACCATGATCAGTTACTGATACGTTATAATATCATTACAACGATATGAATGACTGGTTAAACGGCAAGAACACAAGATGGTCAAGTTACATTCACTCATAAAATGGAAGGCTTCATCATATCCAGTAAGAGAATTTTTATGAAGCAGCCATCTACATTACGTGGACCTCGGGTAAGGAGAGATTGTATGCAAGTGTATATATATATATATATATATATATATATATATATATATATATATATATATATATATATATATACATATATATATATATATATATATATATATATATATATATATATATATATATATATATATATATATATATATATATATATATATATATATATATGCATAAAATGTATATATACAATACATATAAGTATCAGATACACATAATCTATATAATTCATATTGCATACATTTATTATATATACATATACATCTTACATATATATATATATATATATATATATATATATATATATATATATATATATATATATATATATATATATATAGATAGATAGATAGATAGATAGATAGATAGATAGATAGATAGATATAGATATATATATACATATATATATACATATATTATATATTCATATATATATATATATATATATATATATATATATATATATATATATATATATATATATATATATATATATATATATATATATATATATAAATATACTGTATATAGATATACATATACATGTAAATATATGTGCATATAAAATTATACATACATATATGTATATATATATATATATATATATATATATATATATATATATATATATATATATATATATATATATATAAGCATGGGATGGAGATCATTTGGTAAATAAAATGAGATTATAAACAGTAAAAGGCCACTCTAAAAAGATAAATATTTAATGAGATGGTCCTACCAGTTTCAACTTAGGCATCCGAAACTTGGAGCCTTATTAAAGCCTTATAGCATAAACTATTTACAACTCAAAGAGCTATGAAAGAATAATGATGGGAATAGGCTAACACTAAGAGCCTGAAAGGAGCAACATGGATACGGGAGCAAACTAAAGTAGAGGATATTCTAACAATCTGTAAGAAAAAGAAATGGAATTGGGAACAGCATATAATGAGAATAACAGACATTAGATGGACATTAGGAATTACAGAATGGGTCCCTCGATATTGTAAAAGAAGCAGGGAAAGGAAGAGAAGACGATGGATTAACAAACTAAGAAAGTTAGCGGGTGTGGACTGGCACAGCAAGATCATAAACAAACGCAAGTGGAAGGACATATCTGAAGCTTTTGTTCTGCAGTGGACTTGTAACTTATGATGATATATACCTTGAATAAATACAGGTGTACACACTATATATACACATTTACGTATATACACTCATACACATACCTATTCATATTACATACATTCACATATATTCATGTGTATGCATACATACATAGATCCACATTTACATATATATACACAAGTACAAATATCTACAATATCATACAAATACAAACCTATTCATATGTATAGATATATAAAAGTACACACTTATACATACATACACATATCTAATATACACACACACACACACACACACACACACATATATATATATATATATATATATATATATATATATATATATATATATATATATATATATATATATATATATATATATATATATATATATAAACATACTCTCAAATAACTGAATATGAACAATCCTTCAATTGCATTCTCTTCATTTTTTCACAACAATATGCTCTCTATCAAACATCAGTTTTCGTTTTAGAAACAAGAGAACAAAAGTGCGAGTAAGGTTTGAAAATAATAAAAGGGCTCCCATTTATCGACCCATAAACGAGGAAAGCATTCTTCCCCTCTTAATATGCATGGAAAGATACACGTTTACCCATTTCCGAAAGTCGTGATACTTTTAGAAAGGTTAATGCACTCACTGTACAATATCGAAAGTTCATATGATGCATCTATTTCTCTGTCCAGGGCTTCGGGAC
>NC_090766.1:30527971-30530471 GCF_036898095.1 Palaemon carinicauda
TGTGAAACCGAGGAAGTGACTGGCTGCATAGTATATAATGCAACATGTAATGTGCCTTTGAGTGTTGCAGGAGCACTACCCAAAAAATCTTCTCTTCTGAGAACAGTGAATAGGAAAACGTCCGTACAAGAGGATGAAGACTTAAACGTTACGACAAGTGGTTAGAATTTTAAGTTGTCTGAAGACGAAAAAGTGACTATTTATGGATTTGCTAGAAATTTGACTTTTTATCCCAAAACTGTGTTTGGTTTTGTGATAGCACATTCGACTGCGCTCCAGTTAATTCACAGCTGTACACTGTCCATGCTCTAATTTCTAAAAATTAAACCTTACCATTGCTATACTTTTGGTCGGGCTCAAAGGACGAAGAGATTTATGACATTATTTTCACATTTATGAATCAAAGTCGAAAATTGAATGTTTCAGCCATTATGATAGACTATGGACAATTCGACGAATTTTTATTTCGACGAATTGTCAGTTCTACGAAATGTCATTTCGACGAATTGTCATTCGACGAGTTGTCATTCTATCAATTGTCTTTCGACCAGTAGTCAAGCTACCATATATATATATATATATATATATATATATATATATATATATATATATATATATATATATATATATATATATATATATATATATATATACACACATACATATGGCTGAAATTAAAAGGACGATAAGCATGGGATGGAGAGGTTTTGGTAAATAAAATGAATTTATGATAAGTAAAACGCTACTTTCTCTGAAAAGAAAAGTATTTAATCAGATGGTCCTACCATTAATAACTTATGCATCAGCATCTTGGAGGCTTATTAAAGCCTTAGAACATAAGCTAATTACAACTCAAAGAGCTAGGGTTGTAGCTTAGCAAGTATTAATAATAATAATAGTAATAATACAATTATCTGACTTTTCAATTTTTCCAATAAGCTTGAAAATAAGATTCCTATCTATAGCCTGACGGGCTGGCACACATACTTCAGTAACCATTTGGCTATTATTATTATTATTATTATTATTATTATTATTATTATTATTATTATTATTATTATTATTATTATTATTAGCTAAGCTATAACCTTAGCTGGAAAAGCAAGATGCTATTAGCCCAAGGGCTCCAATAAGGCAAAATAACTCGGCGAGGAAAGAAAATAAATAAACTACAAGAGAAGTAATAAAAAATCAAAATATGTAATCTAAAAACATCAAATTAGATTTATCATATACAAGCTATAAAAAGAGGAATATATAAGCTAAAACAACTTCAAAAAAGGAAGAGAACTAAGATCGAACAATGTGCCCGAGTGCACCCTCAAGCAAGAGAACTCTAATTTAAGACAGTGGAAGGCCATGGTACAGAGGCTATGGTACTATCCAAGACTAGCACTAATTAATCTAGGTACTCTTAAGTAACATACCCCTTGCATCATCATAAGAAATTGTATGCCTCTTCATACGGAATTCTGTAAAATATAACCAGAGGTTTGATTACAGCATAAAGGGGAGTAAAGTAAGCTATGAATAATGACACTCATATATCAGGTGAACACCTGCGAAATTTCCCGACTAACATTTGCCTGATCATACAGTTTGCGGCATTGACGTAATATATCTTTACCCTCTTTCATATCACCAGTAAATACATGACCTAGATATTTGGTCTTATTACACACTTTGTGAACATCACCACTCTGTCTAAATTCAGGAAACAGAGCTTCCTATCACCCTTGCTTCTAACTATCATAACATTACTCGTTTTAGTATTGTACTAAATGTCATACTCTATACAGGAGTTAGAGAACCATCAGATAAGATCCAAAAAAGTAGACTGAGGTGGTATGGTCATGTCATGAGAAGAGATGGACAGTATATTGAGAGGAGAGTGATGGAAATAGAGGTACAGGGAACGAGAAGGAGAGGGAGACCAAAGCAAAGGTATCAAGGATGGCCTTCGATCAAAGGGATTAACCGGTGATGAAAAGTGGGACAGAGGTAGAAGGAGAAAGCTGGCCAGAAACATCGACCCCACATAGAAGTGGGAAAGGATGCAGACAAAGAAGAAGAAGTCATACTTTATACCATATTCTGTGCAAATTTGTAAAATTTTCTTCATACCTGCATTATATAAACAAATTAAAACTAGATCATCTGCATACATGAGATGATTATTTAACATAATACCACATAAACATCCTATTTTAAATGCATTCAACTCCTTTGACAGGTCGCCCATGTAAAAGTTGAACAGAGAAGGTGACAAGAATCCACCTTGTCTCACCCCATTGCTTACATTGAAAGGAGTAGATACAGCACTCCCCCACCTTACACTCATAGTCTGATGAGTGTACTATTACACAAGTATTCTAATAGTATTTATTGGGACACCTCTGTCAGTCATTTTACTAAATAATTTCTCATGGTTGATATAGTCAAATGCCTAAAAGACATTTAGAGAGCAAAAACATGAAAGAATTCATACTTCTATAACTAG
>NC_090766.1:30535471-30540471 GCF_036898095.1 Palaemon carinicauda
ATATATATATATATATATATATATATATATATATATATATATATATATATATATATATATATATATATCATACATATATATATATATATATATATATATATATATATATATATATATATATATATATATATATATATATATATATATATATATATTTAATAATACTATGCAATGGGTTTACGACAGAACCCTATACAAAACCCATAGCAAACATTTGGCAATCCTATTGACTGTATATGGACAGGTGCTCCCATAGATTTCGATTAATGACCTGGTTGAAATATTATACTTCCTCCTATAGACACACGAACGAAATTATACCTTCCATTCAAGTTACATATACAATATTTTGATTTGCTGACTTCCCATTTCTTCTATAGCCTTCACAAACAGCTGGTATTACAACATGATCGATCGCCAATAGGCCTACACACGCACACGTGGATCTAAATTATTATTATTATTATTATTATTATTATTATTATTAGTTTATTATTATTATTATTATTATTATTATTCAATAATAATAATAATAATAATAATAATAATAATAATAATAATAATAGTAATAATAATAATAATAATAATAATAATAATAATAATAATATTATTATATTATTATTATTATTATTATTATTATTATTATTATTATTATTATTATTATTATTATCATTATTATTATTATTATTATTCATTGCTAAGCTACAACCTTAGTTAGAAAAGCAGGATGCTATAAGCCCAGGGGCTCAAACAGGGAAAATAGCACCGCGAGGAAGGGAAACGAGGAAAAATTAAATATTCTAAGAACAGTAACAACATTAAAATAACTATTTCCTAAATAAACTATAAAAAATTTTCAACAAAACAAGAGGAAGAGAAATAAGATAGAATAGTGTGCCCAAGTGTACCTTCCAACAAAGAGTTAGCCTCTGTACCATGGTCTTCCACTGTCTTGGGTTAGAGTTCTCTTGCTTGAGGGTACACTCGGGCACACTGTTCTACCTAGTTTTTCTTCATCTTGTTTTGTTGAAGTTTTTATTGTTTATACAGGAAATATTTATTTCAATTTTGTTACTATTCTTAAAATATTTTATTTTTCCTTGTTTCCTTTCCTCACTGGGTTATTTTACCTGTTGGGGCCCCTGGGCTTATAGCACCCTGCTTTTCCAACTAGGGTTGTAGCTTAGCATTTAATAATAATAATAATAATAATAATAATAATAATAATAATAATAATAATAATAATAATGGCCTAGTTCACATAATACACTTCCCCATACAGACATGCGCACAAAAACTATACTTTCCATTCAGGTTATAACTGGAGAAAATAAATAATATAGTCTCTAAATTAAGGGTAAATACGATCATTTGAGCGTGAATACAATTACACGAATGCCATTACGTAAATGCTTACGTAAATTCGTATTACGTCAATATGTAGATATTATGACCTGTTCATCTTGACATTGTACAGCAAGAAAATAAGCAACTGTTTTACTCTTAATGCTACGACCACTTCCGTATTATACACTGTACATCGACAATCGTATATATTACTTAAGAGCAACGTCATAAGTATGGAATCCTAATGATAATCACAAACTTATTTAAGAAAAGTTTGCTTCAGACACACACACACACACACACACACACACACACACACACACACACATATATATATATATATATATATATATATATATATATATATATATATATATATATATATATATATATATATATATGTATGTATGTATATATAGAATAGAAAAATATGTATCATACATATAATACATAATGTACATAAATAATGTACGCGACTGTCAAAATAAATTATTGCTAAATATATACTGTAGATGAATTTGCGCATACACGCAAACCCCTCTCATTCAGGGGAGAACTGAGCCTACGTGACATGAAAGATTATATATATATATATATATATATATATATATATATATATATATATATATATATATATATATATATATATATATATATATATATATATATATATATATATATATATATATATATATATATATATATATATATATATATATATATTTATATATACAGTATATACTGTATATATATATTATATATATTTATTTATATACATACTGTATATATATTATATATATATACTGTATATATATAGATTATATATATATATATATATATATATATATATATATATATATATATATATATATATATATATATATATATATATATATATCTATATATATATATATATATATATATATATATATATATATATATATATATATATATATATATATGCATATATATATATATGGTATGCAGACAATTCGTCGAAAGACAATTAGTGGAATGACAACTCGTCGAAATGACAATTCGTCGAAATGACAATTCATCAAAATGAATGGTAGTTTGAAATAATTTCTGTTTTTAAGTATCTAATATCAAACATTTCACTATAGCCCATGAGCTGAATGGAATTCATCAAGACCGAGCGAGGTGCTAGAAAACTTTTGCATGAAGGTTTCTTACACAATTGATAAGAAACATTGTGATAAAACAAACTGGAGATGTGAAAAACGGAGTGAGTGTGGAGCAGAATTACAAACTATTAATGATATGATTCAAGGAAATCGTTCACGGGATTACCATCCGCCAAATGATTCTCGAAATGTTGCCTTGTAAGTTGTAAATGAAATTAAGTAAAGGGCTTGTGAAACCGAGGAAGTGACTGGCTGCATAGTATATAATGCAACATGTAATGTGCCTTTGAGTGTTGCAGGAGCACTACCCAAAAAATCTTCTCTTCTGAGAACAGTGAATAGGAAAACGTCCGTACAAGAGGATGAAGACTTAAACGTTACGACAAGTGGTTAGAATTTTAAGTTGTCTGAAGACGAAAAAGTGACTATTTATGGATTTGCTAGAAATTTGACTTTTTATCCCAAAACTGTGTTTGGTTTTGTGATAGCACATTCGACTGCGCTCCAGTTAATTCACAGCTGTACACTGTCCATGCTCTAATTTCTAAAAATTAAACCTTACCATTGCTATACTTTTGGTCGGGCTCAAAGGACGAAGAGATTTATGACATTATTTTCACATTTATGAATCAAAGTCGAAAATTGAATGTTTCAGCCATTATGATAGACTATGGACAATTCGACGAATTTTTATTTCGACGAATTGTCAGTTCTACGAAATGTCATTTCGACGAATTGTCATTCGACGAGTTGTCATTCTATCAATTGTCTTTCGACCAGTAGTCAAGCTACCATATATATATATATATATATATATATATATATATATATATATATATATATATATATATATATATATATATATATATATATATATATATATATAAACACACATACATATGGCTGAAATTAAAAGGACGATAAGCATGGGATGGAGAGGTTTTGGTAAATAAAATGAATTTATGATAAGTAAAACGCTACTTTCTCTGAAAAGAAAAGTATTTAATCAGATGGTCCTACCATTAATAACTTATGCATCAGCATCTTGGAGGCTTATTAAAGCCTTAGAACATAAGCTAATTACAACTCAAAGAGCTAGGGTTGTAGCTTAGCAAGTATTAATAATAATAATAGTAATAATACAATTATCTGACTTTTCAATTTTTCCAATAAGCTTGAAAATAAGATTCCTATCTATAGCCTGACGGGCTGGCACACATACTTCAGTAACCATTTGGCTATTATTATTATTATTATTATTATTATTATTATTATTATTATTATTATTATTATTATTATTATTATTATTATTAGCTAAGCTATAACCTTAGCTGGAAAAGCAAGATGCTATTAGCCCAAGGGCTCCAATAAGGCAAAATAACTCGGCGAGGAAAGAAAATAAATAAACTACAAGAGAAGTAATAAAAAATCAAAATATGTAATCTAAAAACATCAAATTAGATTTATCATATACAAGCTATAAAAAGAGGAATATATAAGCTAAAACAACTTCAAAAAAGGAAGAGAACTAAGATCGAACAATGTGCCCGAGTGCACCCTCAAGCAAGAGAACTCTAATTTAAGACAGTGGAAGGCCATGGTACAGAGGCTATGGTACTATCCAAGACTAGCACTAATTAATCTAGGTACTCTTAAGTAACATACCCCTTGCATCATCATAAGAAATTGTATGCCTCTTCATACGGAATTCTGTAAAATATAACCAGAGGTTTGATTACAGCATAAAGGGGAGTAAAGTAAGCTATGAATAATGACACTCATATATCAGGTGAACACCTGCGAAATTTCCCGACTAACATTTGCCTGATCATACAGTTTGCGGCATTGACGTAATATATCTTTACCCTCTTTCATATCACCAGTAAATACATGACCTAGATATTTGGTCTTATTACACACTTTGTGAACATCACCACTCTGTCTAAATTCAGGAAACAGAGCTTCCTATCACCCTTGCTTCTAACTATCATAACATTACTCGTTTTAGTATTGTACTAAATGTCATACTCTATACAGGAGTTAGAGAACCATCAGATAAGATCCAAAAAAGTAGACTGAGGTGGTATGGTCATGTCATGAGAAGAGATGGACAGTATATTGAGAGGAGAGTGATGGAAATAGAGGTACAGGGAACGAGAAGGAGAGGGAGACCAAAGCAAAGGTATCAAGGATGGCCTTCGATCAAAGGGATTAACCGGTGATGAAAAGTGGGACAGAGGTAGAAGGAGAAAGCTGGCCAGAAACATCGACCCCACATAGAAGTGGGAAAGGATGCAGACAAAGAAGAAGAAGTCATACTTTATACCATATTCTGTGCAAATTTGTAACATTTTCTTCATACCTGCATTATATAAACAAATTAAAACTAGATCATCTGCATACATGAGATGATTATTTAACATAATACCACATAAACATCCTATTTTAAATGCATTCAACTCCTTTGACAGGTCGCCCATGTAAAAGTTGAACAGAGAAGGTGACAAG
>NC_090766.1:30547971-30555471 GCF_036898095.1 Palaemon carinicauda
AAATGACAATTCATCAAAATGAATGGTAGTTTGAAATAATTTCTGTTTTTAAGTATCTAATATCAAACATTTCACTATAGCCCATGAGCTGAATGGAATTCATCAAGACCGAGCGAGGTGCTAGAAAACTTTTGCATGAAGGTTTCTTACACAATTGATAAGAAACATTGTGATAAAACAAACTGGAGATGTGAAAAACGGAGTGAGTGTGGAGCAGAATTACAAACTATTAATGATATGATTCAAGGAAATCGTTCACGGGATTACCATCCGCCAAATGATTCTCGAAATGTTGCCTTGTAAGTTGTAAATGAAATTAAGTAAAGGGCTTGTGAAACCGAGGAAGTGACTGGCTGCATAGTATATAATGCAACATGTAATGTGCCTTTGAGTGTTGCAGGAGCACTACCCAAAAAATCTTCTCTTCTGAGAACAGTGAATAGGAAAACGTCCGTACAAGAGGATGAAGACTTAAACGTTACGACAAGTGGTTAGAATTTTAAGTTGTCTGAAGACGAAAAAGTGACTATTTATGGATTTGCTAGAAATTTGACTTTTTATCCCAAAACTGTGTTTGGTTTTGTGATAGCACATTCGACTGCGCTCCAGTTAATTCACAGCTGTACACTGTCCATGCTCTAATTTCTAAAAATTAAACCTTACCATTGCTATACTTTTGGTCGGGCTCAAAGGACGAAGAGATTTATGACATTATTTTCACATTTATGAATCAAAGTCGAAAATTGAATGTTTCAGCCATTATGATAGACTATGGACAATTCGACGAATTTTTATTTCGACGAATTGTCAGTTCTACGAAATGTCATTTCGACGAATTGTCATTCGACGAGTTGTCATTCTATCAATTGTCTTTCGACCAGTAGTCAAGCTACCATATATATATATATATATATATATATATATATATATATATATATATATATATATATATATATATATATATATATATATATATATATATATATAAACACACATACATATGGCTGAAATTAAAAGGACGATAAGCATGGGATGGAGAGGTTTTGGTAAATAAAATGAATTTATGATAAGTAAAACGCTACTTTCTCTGAAAAGAAAAGTATTTAATCAGATGGTCCTACCATTAATAACTTATGCATCAGCATCTTGGAGGCTTATTAAAGCCTTAGAACATAAGCTAATTACAACTCAAAGAGCTAGGGTTGTAGCTTAGCAAGTATTAATAATAATAATAGTAATAATACAATTATCTGACTTTTCAATTTTTCCAATAAGCTTGAAAATAAGATTCCTATCTATAGCCTGACGGGCTGGCACACATACTTCAGTAACCATTTGGCTATTATTATTATTATTATTATTATTATTATTATTATTATTATTATTATTATTATTATTATTATTATTATTATTAGCTAAGCTATAACCTTAGCTGGAAAAGCAAGATGCTATTAGCCCAAGGGCTCCAATAAGGCAAAATAACTCGGCGAGGAAAGAAAATAAATAAACTACAAGAGAAGTAATAAAAAATCAAAATATGTAATCTAAAAACATCAAATTAGATTTATCATATACAAGCTATAAAAAGAGGAATATATAAGCTAAAACAACTTCAAAAAAGGAAGAGAACTAAGATCGAACAATGTGCCCGAGTGCACCCTCAAGCAAGAGAACTCTAATTTAAGACAGTGGAAGGCCATGGTACAGAGGCTATGGTACTATCCAAGACTAGCACTAATTAATCTAGGTACTCTTAAGTAACATACCCCTTGCATCATCATAAGAAATTGTATGCCTCTTCATACGGAATTCTGTAAAATATAACCAGAGGTTTGATTACAGCATAAAGGGGAGTAAAGTAAGCTATGAATAATGACACTCATATATCAGGTGAACACCTGCGAAATTTCCCGACTAACATTTGCCTGATCATACAGTTTGCGGCATTGACGTAATATATCTTTACCCTCTTTCATATCACCAGTAAATACATGACCTAGATATTTGGTCTTATTACACACTTTGTGAACATCACCACTCTGTCTAAATTCAGGAAACAGAGCTTCCTATCACCCTTGCTTCTAACTATCATAACATTACTCGTTTTAGTATTGTACTAAATGTCATACTCTATACAGGAGTTAGAGAACCATCAGATAAGATCCAAAAAAGTAGACTGAGGTGGTATGGTCATGTCATGAGAAGAGATGGACAGTATATTGAGAGGAGAGTGATGGAAATAGAGGTACAGGGAACGAGAAGGAGAGGGAGACCAAAGCAAAGGTATCAAGGATGGCCTTCGATCAAAGGGATTAACCGGTGATGAAAAGTGGGACAGAGGTAGAAGGAGAAAGCTGGCCAGAAACATCGACCCCACATAGAAGTGGGAAAGGATGCAGACAAAGAAGAAGAAGTCATACTTTATACCATATTCTGTGCAAATTTGTAACATTTTCTTCATACCTGCATTATATAAACAAATTAAAACTAGATCATCTGCATACATGAGATGATTATTTAACATAATACCACATAAACATCCTATTTTAAATGCATTCAACTCCTTTGACAGGTCGCCCATGTAAAAGTTGAACAGAGAAGGTGACAAGAATCCACCTTGTCTCACCCCATTGCTTACATTGAAAGGAGTAGATACAGCACTCCCCCACCTTACACTCATAGTCTGATGAGTGTACTATTACACAAGTATTCTAATAGTATTTATTGGGACACCTCTGTCAGTCATTTTACTAAATAATTTCTCATGGTTGATATAGTCAAATGCCTAAAAGACATTTAGAGAGCAAAAACATGAAAGAATTCATACTTCTATAACTAGCAACAATTTCCTTAAAGGCAAAACTACACATGTGAGTGCCATGCTTTTTCTTAAAGCCATACTGATTGTCATTTGTTAGTATATACATTTCTGACCTATCCAGCAAGATGATTTCTGACACTTTAGACAAAAAACTAGCTAGGGCAATAGTTATCCTTACTATCAATTTTACCAGATTTATCTTTTATAATAGGTAAAACTAGCACAAAGATCATGGTATCAGGCAGGACGCCGTGGATTGAAAAGCCAGTAATACACATGGTAAGAATAGGGAACATTTCCCGACTAGCATTCTTAAGACACTCTGCATTTAATATTTACTAATCTATTAAGAAAATCGTTCACTTTTGCATCAGAAATACATGACATGTACACGTTAATAATGGCCAGTTTTTTTAGTTATCACATTTAAATTCAATGGCAACAACCCAGTAAAAAGCTAATCTTAATTCAATAATGATGTGTTTATATTTGATGTTCCACAGAATTGTGACGCCACCCGATATCCGTCCTGACAGTATTTTCTCATTGAGAACAGTTACGGATTTTCCTATTCCATGAAAGTTTGTATTCAGAGAATTCAATACCCCCAAGGTCCTGTTTGCCGAGCTATGTATCCAGCAGACATAGAATATTAGACTTTAAACAGTTTTTCAATCACAAATCTTCTAGTTTTATCACACACACTTTGACCTAGGCGGAGGCCCCTGGTGTTAAAAGTGACAATCTTGAATATTAATCGGATTCTCTCCTGTCACCCTGTTGAAAACTTTCCGTAATAGTAGCTTCAATTTGCACTTGAGCAGTAGTATTGTTTCCAGTATCAGCAGTAGCAGAGACATCATTAACGACAGCAATTGCAGCAGTAGCTGTAGCTGGAGTAGTAGCAGCAGTAACTTTTATACTAGTACCTTGAGTAGCCCTACTGTGAGCTTTTGACATGCAATATTGCCACACATAGGCCCACTCGGGCCATAAAACTGGCTCATACAGTTCATCCACATGTTTTCCACCATCACTTAAATGAGCTAAATCTTTTCCTTTCACTGATAACTTGTTCACAAAACAACCCCCGCCCCAGTAAATTTCTCATAAAACTGCGCTAGCTCATCAGCCTTGAGTTCGGGATTGAATCTAGTAGCCAAAACGCACACCATGATCAGTATAACTTATATCATTACAACGATATGAATAACTGGTTAGACAGCAGGAATACAAAAGAGTTAAATTACCTTCACTCATGAAATGGAAGGCTTTATCAAGTCCAGTAAGAGAATTTTTATAATTCCTTATGAAGCAGCCACCTACACTACGTGGACCTCGGGTAAGGAGAGATTTTATGTAAATGTATTATATGTATATATATATATATATATATATATATATATATATATATATATATATATATATATATAAACATGTATATATATATATATATATATATATATATATATATATATACATACATATATATATATATATATATATATATATACATATATATATATATATATATATATATATATATATATATATATATATATATATATATATAAATTAAATGTGTGCATAACATGTATACATACATTATATATATGCATATATATACATATATATATACATACATACATATATATATATATATATATATATATATATATATATATATATATATATATATATATATATATATATATATATATATATATATATGGTGTGCAGCCCAAATGTCGAAAGACAAAATGTCGAAGACTGTCGACACACAAAATGTCATAGGACGTAATGTCGACACAATGGACTGAATGTCGGCAGACAAATTGTCGACGTCCAAATGAACAGCTTTCCAAGGTAAATTCCACTGATATAGGTATTGGGTTTTTAAAAGATTTTGTTCACCCACGGAGGAATTAATAGATAAAAAAATGCATATATACAATACATGTACTGTAAGTAACATAGGTATACATAATCTATATAATTCATATTGCATACATATATTATATATACTTACATATAAACAATATACAATATTTATATATATATATATCTATATACATATATATATACATATATATATACATATATATATATATATATATATATATATATATATATATATATATATATATATATATATATACCATGGGATGGAGAGCATTTGGTAAACAAAGTGAGATTATGAACAGTAAAATGTCACTTTCTCTAAAAGGAAAAGTATTTAATAAGATTGTCCTACCAGTATTAACCTAGGCATCAGGAACTTGGAGCCTTACTAAAGCCTTAAAACATAAACTAGTTATAACTCAAAGAGCTATGAAAGAATAATGGTGGGAATAACACAGAGCCAGAAAAGACCAACATGGATACGGGAGCAAACTAAAGTGGAGGACATTCTAACAATCTGTAAGAAAAAGAAATGGACATGAACAGTACTTGTAATGAGAATGACAGATAAAAGATAGACATTAGGAATAACAGAATGGATCCCTCGAGATTTTAAAAGAAGCAGGGGAAGAAAGAGAAAACGATGGGGTAATAAACTAAGAAAGTTACCGGGTGTGGACTGATACAGAAAGACCATAAATAGACGCAAGTGGAAGGACATATCTGAGGCCTTTATTCTGCAGTGGACTAGCAACGGATAATGATGATGATGATGATATACACCTTAAATAAATACATGTGCACACACTATACATACACTCATACACATATCTACATATATATACACACACACACACATATATATATATATATATATATATATATATATATATATATATATATATATATATATATATATATATATATATACTCACTCTCAAATAACTGAATATGAACAATCCTTTAAATTGCATTCTTTCAATTTTTTTTCCACAACAATATGCACTTTATTAAACTACAATTTTCGTTTTAGAAACAAGAGAACAAAAGCGCTAGTAAGGTTTGAAAAAAAAAAAAAAAAAAAAAAAAAAAAAAAAAAAAAAAAAAAAAAAAAACTTATTCATTGACCGACGACCCAAGATATACTGTCATTCCCATAAGCAACGAAAGCATTCGAAATATGCTGACAAAAAAAAAAAAAAAAATGGAAATTTCTCCCACATTGGAAAGATACACGTTTACACATTTCCGAAAGTCGTGATACTTTAAGAAAGGTGAATGCACTCACTGTACAATATCGAAAGTTCATATGGTGCATCTACTTCTCTGTCCAGGGGCTTGGGATGGGGTTAATAGGGAGGAGCTATGTGTTCCATCAGAAAAGAATGGGTTTGGATGTAGAGACTATGAAATAGTAGTATAAGACGTTCGAGATTAAAGAAAAAGGAATGAGGCATATATTGACTAGATATTAATCTTGATGAAATTAATATAGAAAATCCATAAAGGACTTAGAGATGTATGGGGGGAAAAGGTAACAGGTAACTGTATAGTATAGCAATCAACTTATTTATGAGTCGCTGGTTCAGTGTAAAAGCAAATTCAAGGTAAGGATATATAGATTTCCATTTCTCTCCAATAGCTTGAATGATGGAGATATGTGAGAAATCCGAGAAATGACATCGTATGTAAAAGCAAAGCTGGGAAATAAGTGGATCATGCATAGAAAATTGAATGACTGATGTTTATTAATGAAATGTGATGGAGAAAAAGAAACCGCAGAGACTAATGAAAGTTTAAAGTCAGTGTTAATAGATTAAGGTTATAAGATTAAATAGAAACAAAGAAGATGAAGCAAATATTAGCTATATACGAGATGCAGTGCTGTATTAACCCCATGGCAGGGCCCCTTGGCTTCGAAATTTTTTGGACCCTCGACATCTGCTAACAGCCCCTTCCCGCGAATTTCCCCTCTCTTTTTCGAACAATTTATTGCAATAATATTACAAATAAAGCTAATAATCCAAATTTTTCACATTTACACCAAAAGGAGGAAAAAGTTGCATTGGACCCAGCTCTTGCTGACCAAGTGCTCTTGCTGGGCCCCAAGCCTTCAACCTAGTCAGCTTTAGGGATACGGCGGCACTGAAGAGGGTTCCCTGTTTACCTTAGAGACTTGTGAATGTAAGACGAATGTAAGACGAGTGAGAAAGATAGGGCTCATCAAAGCCACTTTACTTTCATCAATTAACCACATTTGATATTGAAAGGTTTACCAGTCATAAGAAGAAAAAAAAAGAAAAAAGGGGGAACTTTTCTTCTCTTAGCTCCTCCCAGCCTGACGAGGGATTCAGATGAATCCGCTACTGCTGCACAGTAGGTACACACACAATATATATATATATATATATATATATATATATATATATATATATATATATATATATATATATATATATATCAAATAAAACTATGAAGGCCCAAATACACCGTCACTCATGATTGTACAATGCCCGTGTTTGTGCAAGCATATCCCTTGTGAGTGTGTGTGTGATTGGGTGTATTTCCAACACTCAGTCACACCCACTCACAAAGAATATGCTTGCACAAACACAGATATTGTGCAATCGTGATTGACAGTGTATTTAGGGCCTTAAGAGAGATTATTCGAGTGCCATATGTGGATGAGATCATGGCGAGGGGTAGATGAAGATGGTTCGGGCATGTGCTTCGCACTCCCTAAGGGGATTTAGTTCACCCAACCTTTAACTGTACTC
>NC_090766.1:30557971-30570471 GCF_036898095.1 Palaemon carinicauda
ATATATATATATATATATATATATGCATATATATATATATGGTATGCAGACAATTCGTCGAAAGACAATTAGTGGAATGACAACTCGTCGAAATGACAATTCGTCGAAATGACAATTCATCAAAATGAATGGTAGTTTGAAATAATTTCTGTTTTTAAGTATCTAATATCAAACATTTCACTATAGCCCATGAGCTGAATGGAATTCATCAAGACCGAGCGAGGTGCTAGAAAACTTTTGCATGAAGGTTTCTTACACAATTGATAAGAAACATTGTGATAAAACAAACTGGAGATGTGAAAAACGGAGTGAGTGTGGAGCAGAATTACAAACTATTAATGATATGATTCAAGGAAATCGTTCACGGGATTACCATCCGCCAAATGATTCTCGAAATGTTGCCTTGTAAGTTGTAAATGAAATTAAGTAAAGGGCTTGTGAAACCGAGGAAGTGACTGGCTGCATAGTATATAATGCAACATGTAATGTGCCTTTGAGTGTTGCAGGAGCACTACCCAAAAAATCTTCTCTTCTGAGAACAGTGAATAGGAAAACGTCCGTACAAGAGGATGAAGACTTAAACGTTACGACAAGTGGTTAGAATTTTAAGTTGTCTGAAGACGAAAAAGGGACTATTTATGGATTTGCTAGAAATTTGACTTTTTATCCCAAAACTGTGTTTGGTTTTGTGATAGCACATTCGACTGCGCTCCAGTTAATTCACAGCTGTACACTGTCCATGCTCTAATTTCTAAAAATTAAACCTTACCATTGCTATACTTTTGGTCGGGCTCAAAGGACGAAGAGATTTATGACATTATTTTCACATTTATGAATCAAAGTCGAAAATTGAATGTTTCAGCCATTATGATAGACTATGGACAATTCGACGAATTTTTATTTCGACGAATTGTCAGTTCTACGAAATGTCATTTCGACGAATTGTCATTCGACGAGTTGTCATTCTATCAATTGTCTTTCGACCAGTAGTCAAGCTACCATATATATATATATATATATATATATATATATATATATATATATATATATATATATATATATATATATATATATATATATATATATATATATATATATGTATGTATATATATATATATATATATATATATATATATATATATATATATATATATATATATATATATATATATATATATATATATATATACATATGACTGAAATTAAAAGGACGATAAGCATAGGATGGAGAGGTTTTGGTAAATAAAATGAATTTATAATAAGTAAAATGCTACTTCCTCTGAAAAGAAAAGTATTTAATCAGATTGTCCTACCATAAATAACTTATGCATCAGAGACTTGGAGGCTTATTAAAGCCTTAGAACATAAGCTAATTACAACTCAAAGAGCTATGGAAAGAATGATAGTGGGAATAACACTATGACACGGAAAATAACCAACATGATACAGGAGCAAACTAAAGCAGAGGATGTTCTAACATGTAAGAAAAAAAAATGGATATGGACAGGGCATATAATGAGAATGACAGATAATAAATGGGCATTAAGAATAACATAATGTGTCCTAGATATTGCAAAAGAACCAGATGAAGGAAGAAAAGACAATGGATTAACGAGGTAGGAAAATTTGCGGGTATCGAGTGGTATAGAAAGACCATAAAAACACCCGAGTGGAAGAACATATCTCAGGACTTTGTTCTGCAGTGGACTAGTAACGGCTGATGTTGTTGATGATGATGATGATTCTACAAATGAACCGAATGATTTCATAGCCCGAAGGGAACTATGACAATACCAGATGGGTAGAAAATTGTAAAATTTTAAGTGATGGACACGAGATAATAGATATGACGACTCAAATTTCACAGACCACCACTAATACAAAAATCTTTTGACTGCAAAGACATCTTAGAATATCAGCTTTAGTATTCTAATGATTTGTATTCTTTACTAGTAATTATAGAATAATTCGATTTAAGTAGTTTAATCTAGCCTCAGTTTAATGTTTTAAAATCTGTGACTGTGACCGTGCAAGGAGATGGAATTATCTTTACTAAATGATCTGTATTCAGAAAGTTTACTTGGTGAATACAGAAATAATCATTATAATAGAAAACTTAAAATACCACAATATTTTATTTTTCTCGAGAATACATCCGGTGTGTGAAACTTTAAATGTTCACATTGGAGTTTACAAAAGATGTCTTAGCATAAAGTAAACAATGTAAAGTAAACAACAGTACCATTTATCCCGATGAAATCTTCATTCCAAATTACTTAAAGAAAATCTGGGTAAAACTGAAAAATAGTAAATTTTGGATGAATGAAAATAAACACTTCTAGAAGCACTGTAAATAACAGATAGCATCGTGCATGACTTTTAACCCAGCCACTGAGGGGGTCAAGCCAGCTTCAACTTGGTGCCGGTCCCAAGCCCGGGAATATTGGGAGGGTTGGCGGCAGGAAAGCCATCCAGCCATGAAAAATTAGCCAAAACCAATATGGCCAGTGAAAGGGAGAAAGCTGGCTAGAAACATCGACCCCACATAAAAGTGGGGAAAGATGCAGACAAAGAAGAAGATCGTGCATGACTTTTAGTTATTTCAGGATTCTGTAATAGCTATTTCTAAAACCATTGTCCTGCATGGTATTTATACATCCCATTAACTGGACATGTATGTTTATCAGGGTGATTTGAACTGGAAATCGTTGAGTATTCTTGAAACAGCCAAAACTGAATCCAAATTGAATTTTCGATATTTTTCAAGACCTTTGGAACTGGAAAGGGACCTGGAACATTGTAAAATATATATCTCGGCCTACAATATACTTTATATTGACAAACTGGTAGATAAAACGTATCCTCAAAGAGAGAGAGAGAGAGAGAGAGAGAGAGAGAGAGAGAGAGAGAGAGAGAGAGAGAGAGAGAGAGAGACTACTACTACTACTACTACTACTACTACTAATAATAATAATAATAATATTAATAATAATGATAATAATAATAATAATAATAATAATAATAATAATAATAATAATAATAATAATAATAATAATAATAATAATAATAATAATAATATCCTTTACTTCTGATATTCGCATTGGGTAGTCTACAATGGATATTCACAAAATAATAATAATAATAATAATAATAATAATAATAATAATAATAATAATAATAATAATAATAATAATAATATGTACTTTACTTCCGATATTCACATTGGGTATTCTACAATAATTAATCACCAAGAGAGGGGGGAGGGAGGAACTTGGGCCATAATAATAATAATAATGGAAAACCTCCATACTGTGAGCACCTGTTCAAGGATGACCATCAATTATTGATCAGCTGTACCAGGTATTGGTGCTTACGATGTCCATTTCAGCGACTTTCCGTACAGTCTGCTGATATCAACCAGTCGGTAATCATGCGTTTATTACTCCTTTCGATCGTTCTCTATGTCGGTCTCGAATCGGTTGATGCGGTAAGTAGGAGTTTTAATAGGTTGTTATATATGAATGTTTATTAGTTCTCCTTTCAAATAACCCTTGATTTTCTGTTTACGCCCTGATTTTTTTTTTGCCCTGATTTTTTTTTTTTTTTTTTTTGCCTTGATTTTTTTTTATTTCTATTTTTTTTTCGAAGATTTTCGAAGTCCATTTTTCGTTTCTGCAAAATAGTGGTTAACCTCACCATAAATTTAATTGACAAATGTACAAAAAAGACCGCAAAACAATAACGAAATTGTTTTTTTTTTTTTTCTACGCAGGTGTAAAATAGTGGTTAGCTTTACCATAAATTCAATAAACAAATGTAGAAAAAAAAAACTATAAAACCATAATGAAATTGTTCTGAATATGGTTGTTTATAAGGCATTGAACCTACGATTTACAAAATCATCGATTTGTAATTGCGTTACGATAGCTAATAAAGGAACGCATATGTTCATTGTCAGATCGTTTCCGTTGGGCAATGCTAAACATAAGTTTCGCGAATGGCTGACGTGGCAAGTAAGATCTCACTCTCACTCTCACTCTGAGCGATTTTTCGTAGTGAAATTGTTTTCTATATTGATAACCATCATTAGAATATGCAAGTACAAATAAAACTGCAATATAGCCGGAGCATTTATTTGACTCACGTGTTAATATGTAAAAGAAAATGATTTAAAAATGAAAAGCATACGATTCTCGTGATATTTTTCGTCCCAAGCAATTTCTCTTTATAGATGACATCAGTGATGAAAATAATAAGCGAACGACATGGCTCTTGTCTTGAGAGTATTATTATCATTATTATTATTATTATTATTATTATTATTATTATTATTATTATTATTATTATTATTATTATTATTATTATTATTATTACTAGCTTAGCTACAACCCTAGTTGGAAAAGCAAGATGCTGCAATCTCAAGGGCTCCAATAAGGAAAAATAATTCAGTGAGGAAAGGAAATAAGAAAATAAATAAATGATGAGAACAAATTAACAATAAATCATTCTTAAACCGTAACAACGTCAAAACAGATATGTCATATATAAACTATAAAAAGACTTATGTCAGCCTGTTCAACATGAAAACATTGGAAGTATAGTTTACCAGTCCCTCAATATTAAAAAGAGAGATTGTCACATGTTTTTTACGCATATGTGAATAATAGATTTAACATGATTTTTACTCACATAAGAATAATTTACAAGTCCTGAACATACTCACGGCAATTACTCCAATGAATAATCTTGTTTGTAAATATACTAAACATGTGGAGGTGTGCTGGTAAGTAGGCCAGTTGCATGCTAGAAACCCCCAATTGCTTAAAGTTATGACCATCATTGGATAGATGTTAGACTTAGCATGTGTGGAACTCATTATCTAATAACATTCGCTTTAAAATAAAGAGCAAGTGTCTGGATGTGTGTGTATGTATATATATATATATATATATATATATATATATATATATATATATATATATATATATATATATATATATATATAATACATACATACATACATACACACACACACACACACACACACACACATATATATATATATATATATATATATATATATATATATATATATATATATATATATATATATATGCATATGTATATGTGCGTATGTATATATATATATATATATATATATATATATATATATATATATATATATATATATATGTCCATATGTATATGTGCGTATATACAGTATATATATATATATATATATATATATATATATATATATATATATATATATATATATATATATATATATATATATAAGAGAGAGAGAGAGAGAGAGAGAGAGAGAGAGAGAGAGAGAGAGAGAGAGAGAGAGAGAGATTTCAATGGGTTACACTCAGCGGTATTACCAGACGTATAACTACTCGGTCTCTCCCCGTCCCTCGGGTAATAGGGCTAGGGAGTACTCATACCTTGGCGAGAGGATGCGTGTGCGTGTGTGTGCATATCAGTCTAAATATTTATGCCATCATTTTGAAGGGTCGCGTACACTAGTACTTATACTGTATATGGTGGGACACAAATGACCTGGATTCGTTTAATTGGGCCACTGTCCTTGAGGAAGCAAAAGCGAGATATATTTCAAAGTGAGGAAGATCTTATTTACTAGCTAAGAACCACAATGTAATTGTGTCTTGAATAATTATATCTATAGCCTTCAAACACCTAGAAATGATATCTAAGCTTCTAAACCCCGAATATGATGACTGCTAAACTTTTTAGAACTGTAAAAGAGATGATGGTTAGGCCTCATAAGTAGCAGGTCAAGTAACTATGCTGGTTAAAACTTGATCGTAATGACATGTAAAATTAACATTCACATGAGTATATCATTATGTCGATGTCTGAATTTTTCAAACCATACTTTCAACAAATTACAGATTTTCGAAATTTTAAATTAAAATAAAAAACCCCAATGTTTAATATATAATGCTCAGTGAGTCGATGCTCCGCCCTTTTGAAAACCCAATGAAGTTTGAAATATCCTGATGCCTATCCCCTTTTTATCCTCTGCGATAAAATTTCAAACATATCTGTGATAATGTCAAGCATTTTTCATCCCTAGACAGTTTTGAAACAGGACTGGCAGATATTACAGAAAAGATGTATACACTTTTTAAAAATGTCTGTTGTAATGTCAGAGGGAACATAGTAGCAAACCATTATGATACTAGGAATTAGAGCCTGAATGATAGAAGGTTTTATTTTTTTTAGTGTTTAATTAATGTTCTTAAAAGCTGAATTTTCTAAAAGTCTAAATAATTACATTTTACAGATTTTTTTGAAGATGAACGCAATGGTATCTTTGACTTTTTAAAAACACAAATGCACTGATATGTTTAACTGTATTCTTCTTCACTCAAGAGGCTAACAATTACACTATACTGTAATTAGTCCTGAGGCTACTTTCCTCTTGGTAAGGGTAGAAGAGACTCCTCATTATTATTATTATTATTATTATTATTATTATTATTATTATTATTATTATTATTATTATTTATTATTTATTTATTATCATTATTAATTATTATTATTATTCATTATTATTATCATTATTACTTGCTAAGCTACAACCCTAGTTGGAAAAACAGGAGGCTATAAGACCAGGGGGCCCCAGCAGGGAAAATAGCCCAATGAGGAACGGAAACTAGGAAAAATAAAATATTCCAAGAACAGTAACAACATTAGAATAAATATTTCCTATTTAAACTAAAATTTTTTTAATAAAACAAGAGGAAGAGAAATAAGATAGAATAGTGTGCCCAAGTGTAACCTCAAGCAAGAGAACTCTAACTCAAGTTGTGGTTAAGCAGTTCTTCTAGGAGAAGGATGTTTAAAACCAAACCATTGTTCTCTAGTCTTGGGTAATGCTTTAACCTCTGTTCCATGGCCTTACACTGTCTTGGCGTAGTGCTCTCATGCTAGAGCAGCTAGAGGGTGTACTCGGGCACACTGTTATTTCTCTTCCTTTTGTTGTTGTTTTTTCTTATTTAAGTATTTAGAGTTTATATATGAAAGCTCTATTTTGATGATGTCGCTGTTCTTAAAATATTTCATTTTAATTGTTCATTACTTTCCTATAGTTTATTTATTTCCTTTCCTCACTGGGCTATTTTTTTCTGTTGGAGTCCTTGGGCTTATCGCATCCTGCTTTCCCAACTAGAGTTGTAGCCTAGCAAGAAATAATAACAAAAACAATAAAAATAACGATAACGATAACGATGATAATAATAATAATAATAATAATAATAATAATAATGCTGAATGTGAAAAGACCTAGAATTACTAACTTGTGAGTGTGACGATGTCTGATTTTTTCAAACCATACTTTCAACGACTTACAGATTTTTAAAAAAATCGTATTAAAATTAAAAACCTCAATGTTTTAATGCTTTAGTGCAGTGGTTCCCAACCTGTGGTACGCGTACCACTAGTGGTACGCGAGGGCCTTCCAGGTGGTACGCGAACACTTTCGGGGTCACGAACGACAGCAAAGACGAAGCACATAGAATGCTCTCCTTTAAACTTCTGGGTGAGCATGGCTTCCTCGTACCCGACGCTAGCCCGTCACGCTGTTCCCCAGCTACTGATTTTCCCCTCGACGTGGGAGTGCGAGCAGGGGTTCTCAGCCTTCATGGCCATCAAGTCGAAGAGCCGAACCGTCTTGCTGCGCCCGGGCATGATTTCCGATGTGCTGTAAGCAAAGTCATGCCCCGCATTGACCAGCTGGTGGAGAAGAAGCAGATACAGCCCTCACATTGAGTTGTTGTTTTCTTAGTTAATTTGCGTGTTCTATTTTTACAATTATAGAATTAAAGTGGTATCTGATCGAATTTAGTTTCTCTGGAACCAGGTGGTACGCGGCGACTGTACGGGACCTCCAAATGGTACTCGATCACAAAAAGGTTGGGAATCACTGCTTTGCCCTTTTGAAAACCTACTTGAGGAGACATCGGTATATCTTAAAAATCTAAATGTGATTTTGTTAATCCTTAATGTTGTTACTATTGTTCTTAAACTTCTGTTGTAGTTTTTACTTATTTCCTTTCCTCACTGGGCTATTTTCCTTGTTGGGGCCCTTGGGCTTATAGCGTCCTGCTTTTCCAACTAGGGTTGTAGCTTAGCAAATAATAATAATAATAATAATAATAATAATAATAATAATAATACAACTATTGAGGTGTTTAAATAGCGAAATTGTTTAAACTATTCATATATTTGAATTCAAAGGCCTTTAGAACTTGAAAACCAAAATACATTGACACCGGGTCCTTTCCTGAAATTTAATTTGGCAATTTCATAATCGAAATGTTCATTTAAATACACCAATAAAAAGACAAAAAAAAAAAAGAAAAAAAAAAAACATAATAAATAGTTCGGCTACCTTCTGAAAAATAAACTCCAAAGTCCATATCTCTACCTATTCAGGAGAGCTTCGTGCTTCTCATGATGATGAACAGTTTCTTTTATTGTTTTCATACCAACATTTAGTCACGGGTTAGAACTGGAAATTGTACATTAATTCAATACACGCTCCAACGGCCAACTTGATTCAAGGTCAAAGTTGCAGCATATGTTTTTAAGTTGAACAGGCTGACATGAGTCTTTGTTATTGTTTATATATGACATATCTGTTTTGATGTTGTTACTGTTTTTATAATAATCTTTTATTTTTTCTCATTGTTTATTTATTTCCTTATTTCCTTTCCTCACTGGGCTATTTTTCCCTGTTGGAGCCCTTAGGCTTATAGCATCTTGCTTTTCCAACTAGGGTTGTAGCTTGGCTAATAATAATAATAATAATAATAATAATAATAATAATAATAATAACGTCCCACCCACGTAACAAACAACATTCAGACATGCAAACATTACACAATCTGCAGTTTCTATTTTTTTCCCTCCCTCTCATTAGAATAGGACAAATTAAAATAAATTCTAATTTATACCTGTAGTAGCAAAACTGTGGAAAAAATAAAGTATATAAACCAATTTGAAAACACACACACACACACACACACACACACACATATATATATATATATATATATATATATATATATATATATATATATATATATATATATATATATATATATATATATATATATATATATATATGTATGTATATATATATATATATATATATATATATATATATATATATATATATATATATATATATATATATACTACATGTCTCCCCTTCCTTTTTCCTTCCGAATAATGGGAAAACTAAAGAAATAGAATAAGAAGTAACATCTGCAGAAAATTTAATTGACATTTATCTCACCTGTTAATATACCTACTAAAGTCACGAGGCACATCTGAAAGTGAAAGAGTAGAGCAACAATTGCACAATACTTTGTTTCCTTGTTCCCTTTCCTCACTGGGCTGCTTTCCCTGTTGAAACCCTTGGGCCTATAGCGTCCTGCTCTTCCAACTAGGGTTGTAGCTTAGCTAGTAAACATAATAATGCAGGATCTCAGACTGGCTTATAAAGCCTTTAATAGTGATCCTCACCTTATGACAATTTCATCGATTAAATCTACACAGACTTATTATATCAATCAGGAGTTCAACAATCTAGGGAAATGTGTTATAATTTTCAGATTTTGATGTAGCACTCATTACCATTGTTTCCCCTATATATCTTTCCAATCGAGCTCAGCCGCATTGCCAGACGTATAACTACACAGTCTATCCCCGCGTCTCGGGTAACGGGGAGAGGGAGTAGTCATTACTTGGTGAGATGGGGTACCCAGGGAGGAAATGGGAAGGGGATGGGAAGGGCTGAATCTGTGTGTGCATATCTATCTACAATTCTACATATTTAGCAGCCATTTTTGACGGGTTGTGTACACTATTAATACTTGGTTACTGGGCAACACAAGGATACCTTAGTTAAACAACCACTATGATAACCACTTTGAGAGGATTCCAGCAATATATTTCTTTATCTGATAATTTTATTCCAGATATTTAACAGATAAACAGTGATAACCACATGTGAGGACATTACTAAACATTAATATTACGGACGTATTCTTTGGAGAAGTTTAACTGGCTTACAAATATAAATATATTTATGTGATATTTCAATATGCATTATATATTATTCGTTTCTTTAAAAAATACACTATTTAATGGCTACAGTATTACCAAAGTTACGTTGCTTAGTTATCAACATCACAGAACTGAATGTATTTACTTATATATTTTAGCTATATGAACTTATTCTTATTAAAACACAATTCTGAGTAAAATTTTCTTTTTCTTTGCAGGCTTGTGGAGGCAAGTTCACAGAATCTTCTGGAACATTCCAGAGCCCTAATTACCCTAAGAATTATCCAAAGAAGAAGAAATGTACTTACAAATTCAAAACTGGGTCCCCATTAACCATCACTTGCGAAAATTTCCAACTACAAAATAAGAATAAAAGGGGCAAATGTCTTGATTTCTTCAAAGTGAGCGATTCAGGCGAGACTACGACTTTCTGCGGAACGGATGGACCCGTAAAATTCAGCACCAGTACAAGTAATGTTAAAGTAATATTCAAATCAAATAAGAAGAAACAAATGAATGGCTTCAGCTGTACATACACGAGTGAACAAGAAGAAAACCCAGAATTGCTTACGAAAGCTTTAGAAATGTACAGCAGTAATACCTGCTACAACACGGAAATTCGCGCTTGCGGCTGTTCTGTTACTAAAGACGACTCTGAGTTCTATATGACCACAACAGGAGATCGCCGTATAGTCGTCACCAATGGCATTCCAAACCATGACTACGAAACAGGCCAGGAAGTAGCTAACCCTAACAGAGCTTGCAAACATGAGGTTTACATGGCAGTTCCACAAAATCCAACCAGAGGAAACACGTTCAACTCCTACGGATTAGGTCCTGTAGGAATGGCAACATCGGGAGGCTTCTTCTACAATCATCTCTCTAGCCCAACCGGAGATATCGCAAATGTTGTTGAGGGCGAAAGTTTCGACACGTGCAACGGTCACAGCGACCCTTTTTGCCGTTACCATTACCACTTGTTGCCCACATGTATAGCTGGGGATGGTTCTTGTGAATTCGTAGGTTACATGAGAGATGGCTTTCCCGTATATACCTACTGCAGGCATGAAACAGAGTCCCGGAACCTCAAGAGTTGCTACTATTTGACTAGTGGTGATGGTACTAACGCAGGGCACTACACTTACGATCAAACTGCATACGATAATGGAGAATGTGATCTGGATATGGCCAATGGTTACACTTTCTCTGATGATAGGGGATATGGCTATATCTTCACTGAAGATTACCCATTCATAATGGCAGGTTATTACGGCACTGAACTCAGCGATGTGTGTTATCTTGAAGATGGTTCCAAATGAGTTAGACTCACGGTCTAAGTCCCCTAAACAATCCAAATAATATCAAGTTATTTGGTTTTGTTCAATTCTAAGGATTTCTGATCAAACGTTTATAATGAATAATTTTTTCCTCAACTTTGAATTTTAAATTTATAATTCCTCTTGTGACCTGAACAATTTTCGCATGTAACATTGCCTGTGTGTTTAATAAAAATTCTTGCATTCCGTACTTTTTCATTGGAATTTTTCTTGAAACTTTATTCAGTACTTTGAATAACATGAGCAACACAATTTGAACTAAAAAATGTAGAAATGGGTGAAAATATACAAAATTCATGAGAGAGAGAGAGAGAGAGAGAGAGAGAGAGAGAGAGAGAGAGAGAGAGAGAGAGAGAGAGAGAGAGAGAGCTTTCGGAATTATTTTGTGATAAGGAAAGTTTGGCTGACCACATTTGTTTTTATTTTAAAGTATATAACAATAGATTCCAGTTTATGTATATACATATATGTACATAAACAATAAACATATATATATATATATATATATATATATATATATATATATATATATATATATATATATATATATATATATATATATATATATATATATATATATATATATATATATATACCTACAAAAGTAGGTATGATACAACAAAATGCTTTGGTACCAAGCGCTTTTGTGAATTATAATTATTATTATTATTAATATTACTTGCTAGGCTACAACCCTATTTGGAGAAGCAGGATGCTATAAGACCAGGGGCCCCAACAGGAAAAATAGCCCAGTGAGGAAAGGAAACTTAAGGAAAAATAAAATATTTCAAGAAGAGTAACATTAAATTAAATATCTCCTATATAAACTATAAAAACTTTAACAAAACAAGAGGAAGAGAAATAAGATAGAATATTGTGCCCGAGTGTACCCTCAAGCAAGAGAACTCTAACCCAAGAGAGTGGAAGACCATGTTAAAGAGGGTATGGCACTACCCAAGACTAGAGAACAATGGTTTGATTTTGGAGTGTCCTTCTCCTAGAAGAGCTGCTTACCATAGCTAAAAAGTCTCTTCTACCCCTACCAAGAAGAAAGGATCC
>NC_090766.1:30575471-30577971 GCF_036898095.1 Palaemon carinicauda
AATAGTAACAACTGCGCCGATGAGCAGCAGTGAGTGGCTGTAGAAGTCGTTGGTTGGGGTGCGAGCAAGTGGTGGATGATGGTTGGCTGTGTTGCCGCTCCGGCTCGTCACGGGGTAGGCGAGTGTGTCCTACGGCATTCATAGGCGAGTGTGTCCTACGGCATTCATAGGCGTGTGTGTCCTACGGCATTCATAGGCCTACGGCATTCATAGGCGAGTATATCCTACGGCGTTCATAGGCGTGTATGTCCTACGGCATTCATAGGCTTGTATGTCCTATAGAATTCACGTCAGCTTCGGTTGAAGTTGAATAGGTGTCCTCTTCGTCACGAGTGGAGGCGTCGATGGAGGTTTTGAAGGTCATGAAGTGGCTGTCCATAAGGGCACAAAGTAGGTTCACCTCACGAAGAGAGCTGTCTGCGGCAGGTTGCAGGCGAGTGATACTGGTCATTTTCCCGAGGGTGAGCGAAGCCCTTTGGTCCCCCAACGGTTGTTGAGAGAGCTGTAAAGGCATTGCTATACGGGGGGGGGGGCTGGCGACGGCGAGTACTGGTGCAGAAGGTATGCGTTGACGGCGTCATAGTAACGGTGAGAGGTGGAGGGTGGGGGAGGCGGGAGGAGCGAGTCACTCCGGGGTCACCAATGTGACGGAGCCGAGAGAGGAGTGTGAACTCAAAGGCAGATTGGAAACGACTGAGTTATATATTAGGGAACACTCTTCTTTATATACAAAACGGCAAGGCAACAGGACATGGCATGTTCGAGGGACCGACAAAGTTCAGAGCAAAACCGGAGACATGATCATTCAGGTTCTTTTTAGTGCGAGGGAAGAGCGCAGATACAAGCATAATATATACAATAGGAATTATGTACTATTGTGTGACACACGGTTGGTACAAGCGGCTACAGGAAAGGAACAGAGGAAATCCTAAGTGTTTCAGTTATCCAAAGACAATTTAAATACGCTAATAAAAGAATAAAATCAGTTAGATCAAAGCCACAGATGAAGAAATAAGGAAAAGGGCCAAACTAGAAAGCAAGATTAGAAAAGGGCTTAATAAGCGAGTTTTTCATAAGTCAGTTAACCTTCAAGTGCGGTGATGTTGAAGCATAAAACTCACGGTCATGTTTTCCTTTTAAATGATCTTTATGCTTTAAGCGTTGCATTGTAGGCCTATCTGACTTTACAGCTTCTGTATCTATATGTTTTAACTGTTGCATTGAAGGCCTATCTGACATTACAGATTCTCCATATACATGTTTTAAGCGTTGCATTGTAGACCTATATGACATTAGAGATTCTGCATCTATATGCTTTAAGCATTGCATTGTAGGCCTCTATGGCATTACAGCTTTTGTATATATAGAGCATTGAATTGTAGGCCTACCTGACATTACAGTCATGCAGGAACATCTAGGCTGGATATTCAAGTTAAGGAATGAAAATATTCACAAGCCTAACAAATATGGATTATTTAAGTTGAGGGTGAAAAGTCTTTCATCTTTAAAACATATCTCGGTGACACAGTGTTAAGACTAAATTTCCGACCAATGAATGGTTGACATGATATTTTTCTGGTAAATAATGTTTTAATAATATTAGACTTCTTACAACACACCAGAGAACCCGCTGCCTCCGAACAAGCTATTGCTGAGCCAAAATTGAAAACAAGGTTCCTAACAGCTATGGTCTCATTGCAAAGCATAGACTATAGATTGGCTCAGCTATTCAAGTAACTGTCTGTTTCTTTCAATCTCATCATTCCCATTGTATAGAAGGGTCGGCTGCTCTAGTCAATTCTCTCCATTTATTTATATTCTCTTCATCTTATGTACAGTACATTAACAGCAAATCTTTAATCAATGATTTTAAAAACAAACTATTTTATTCCAAATCAAATTTGAATAAACATATTGTTATTCAGTCTTGGCCTTTAAAAGTTAATGGAGAGATTAATATTGTGTTGACTCGAAATTTAGGCAAAGGAAAAATTACCTTTAACGAGAGAGGGATCCAATGTATTACTATCTTGCCATCACAGTACCAAATAACTCTCTAGCAGTAGTATCTCATCGGGTGCCTCTCCTTGCCCATCATATTACTGATTTATTTGATAAAAAAAATATTTAAAATTCATAGATAGCTGTAATAATGATTAGTACTAAAGGAAACTAAATTCTTAATTATTAACCTTTATAAGAAATTATGAATTTATCAACAAATCTATAAACTTTGCATAAAATGTTTGTCTTCTCAAATGGAGAATATTTTCCGAGCAGTAATGGCAGCGCTGTCTGTATCGTCCTGGATAACCTGAAGTAAAGAGACTCGGGTTTTCCGAGAGTCCTGGTTCGGGTCAAGCCCTAAGAAATCGACTCCGTTGAG
Source organism: Palaemon carinicauda (assembly GCF_036898095.1). Taxonomy (NCBI): domain Eukaryota; kingdom Metazoa; phylum Arthropoda; class Malacostraca; order Decapoda; family Palaemonidae; genus Palaemon; species Palaemon carinicauda. The sequence continues at coordinate 30,577,858 of NC_090766.1, forward strand.
GATCCTTCCTCTTGGGTGTCTTCCGATTCAGGACTACCTCTCGGTTTGGGGTTCCAAGACAGGCAGGATAGAAAGAGAGTATCCTGTCACTGACGTCCCCCGGTTATCCAGCAA
>NC_090766.1:30585471-30592971 GCF_036898095.1 Palaemon carinicauda
TCGTATGTTTGCTAGATTTCCCTTTCTCCATAATAATAAATTTAGGAAAAAATGCATTAACCTATTCAGTGAGCAATTGCCTGCCCTTAATTTAAAACTAATTCCCATAAACCCCCGAACCATCGGCTCACTCTTCCAAGTCAAGGATAAGATCAGCCCCCTGTTTGCCTCCGGTGTCGTTTATAAGTATAATTGTCCCAGATGTGATCTTGGCACTTACATCGGTTGCACCAGGAGGCTGCTAAAAGTCCGAGTTTCCTCTCATCAAGGAATTAGCTATAGAACGGGTTGTCGACTATCAAATCCAGAACAATCTAGCATAAGAAATCACAGTAAAAGTTACAAAATACACATAGATACCGGTCATTTTAATATTGTAGGAAGACCCCGATATATAGACGAACTAACCACCCTTGAATCAATAATGATTAAGCTAACTGTACCTTCTCTTAACCACCAGTCGTCTTTCACCCAATTGTTTATTGCTTAATTACCTGTTGTTTTGTTTACACTCCCTTCCATAACAATTTTTCGTGTCAGTTCTCCTTACGCTACCGCTGTGGGTAGGTGTCTTGTTCGTTCTATTATTATTATTATTATTATTATTATTATTATTATTATTATTATTAGTATTTTTTTATTAATTTGTTTCTCTGTATACGCCCCTAGCCCTTTCACTGTTATTCTGTGTTTCTCCTTTTTACTCTGTTTTTATTCTTAATTTATTAAAAAGGTTTTTAATTTTGTTGTTGGTAAACGTTGTGTGTATCTTTTTATCTATAAGCAATTGATTTGTAATCGTTTCAGCTTGGAAAATGTATCAAGCTGATACGAAACGTAGGCGCTAATAAATGGATGAAAGACAGAACGCGTCTCCCTACTCCAATATGTGTGTATATATATATATATATATATATATATATATATATATATATATATATATATATATATATATATATATATATATATATATATATATATATATATATATATATATATATATATATATATATATATATATATATATATATATATGTATATATACATTTATATGTATGTGTATATGTATATATATATATATATATATATATATATATATATATATATATATATATATATATATATGTGTGTGTGTGTATATATATGTGTATATATATAAATATATATATATATATATATATATATATATATATATATATATATATATATATATATATATATATATATATATATATATATAGTCACGGAAGGAGAACCGAGTTTGTGTCTTCCTATTTCCTTTCGGGGCTATAATACTTTAATTATTTTATGCTCCTCACGTGTTAGCTTTTGTGATATTTACACACGCACATACACACACACACACACACACACACACACACACACACATATATATATATATATATATATATATATATATATATATATATATATATATATATATATATATATGTGTGTGTGTGTGTGTGTGTGTGTGTGTGTGTGTGTGTGTAATGATAAATTTTGCACATTTAGACGCTTTTTTCATATTCATATAAGTAAGTATTACACACCCTCAATAGTTTATTCTCTCTATACCTCGGGATCAGAGAACCAATGGGGAATCAACTCAGAGATAATAGCTTCTGGTCAGCCGGGGAACCAAACCCTGGTCGGTGAGAGAAAATTGGTATTACACACACACATACACACACACATATAACGCACACACACACACACACACACACACACACACACACATATATATATATATATATATATATATATATATATATATATATATATATATATATATATATATATATACATATATATATATATATATATATATATATATATATATATATATATATATATATATATATATATATATATACATATATATATATATATATACATATATATATATATATATATATATATATATATATATATATATATATATATATATATATATATATATATATATATATATATATATATATTATGCTTGTTGTAGAATTGGGGAATATGTTTGAGGTAGGTCTAGCCTGCTGATTACTTCCCAATTTCCGTCACTTCCATATTATGTTATTCTTTTCAATGTGGTTGGCCTAGAAAGTAAACTCTTTGTATATGCAGATGGTGCTACTCTCCTGAATTTAGGTCTCAATACACTGCACACATAAAAACTAATATATCTGTTTCTAGTATACTGTAAGACAAAGGCCTCAGACACGTCATTTCATGTCTGGGTTTTTTATGAATCGGTATAATTAGATCATTATATTTTGCATTCCTTCATATCCCTGAAGTGCTCTGTAGAAAGATTTTCCCGTTTTTTTTTCTTTAAATCAAACAAGATATTTTCGTTAACTGGAATAGTGATAAAAGAATGAGACATAAACTGTATAAAAGAAAATCTTGAGTGACACTACTCATTCATGGAAGCATGCTTCACAATGCCAGTTTTTTCTATGGAGATTGTAATATCGAAGAGTGAAGGAAATGGAATATAGTACTCCAAATGACCTATGCTTGAATCCAGCTAATGAATACCTTGTCTTGGCTTCACTCACATATCAAATAGGTTGGAATGGTCCAGGGAAAGTGTTTCATGGTGCCACTCGGTTGAGATTTCTTTGCTGGATAGATAGTGATATTATAGGAACTAATATTGACGGTCTAAGACGAGCACCGGAGGGGAAGGCCATTCATTTTGAAAATAAGGAGAATGTTTGATAAATAAATGATGAAAGAATGAAAGAAAGGACCACAATTGATAAAGAAGGAAATAGGGAAAAAAAAATGGCTGGAAGGGGGAAGGCCCCCCCATTCTGGCAGGAGCGAGGGGGAGGCCCGCCCGGGCTGGCGGGAGGGGTAGGCCCACCTTGGTTGGCGGGAGGGGGGGAGAGAGCCCGCCCGGGCTGGTGGGAGGGGGGAGGCCCACCTGGGCTGGCAGGGGGGGGGGGGAATTTGCCCGAGCTGGCAGGAAAAGCGGAGCCCCGACCTGGCTGGCGGGAGGGCGGGGAGAACCGCCCAGGCTGGAGGGAGGGGGGGAGGCCCGCCCGGACTGGCGGGAGTGGGGGAGGCCCGTGCGGGAAGGGGGGAGGCCCGCCATATCTGGCGTGAGGTGGGGAGGCTCGCACGGGCTGGGGGATAGGGGGAGGCCCGCCCTGGCTTGGGGGGGGGAGGCCCGCCCAGGAGGGCGAGTGGAGGGGAGGCCCGCCCGGGCTGGCGGGAGGGTTGGAGACCCGCCGGGGCTGGCGGGGGAAGGGAAGGCCCGCCCGGGCTTACGAGAGGGGGGGAGGCCTGCCCAGGCTGGCGAAAGGGGGGGAGGCCTGCCCTGGCTGGCGGAATGGGGAGAGACTCGCCCGGGCTGACGGTAATGGGGGAGGCCCGCCCGGACAGGCAGGCGGGAGGCCCGTAAAGGGGGGGGGAGGCTCGCCTGGCTGGCGGGACTGGGGGGAGTCCTGCCCAGGGTGGCAGGAGGGGGCAGGCCCGCCCGGGCTGACGGGAGGGGGGAGGCCCCCCTGGGCTGGCGGGAGGGGGTGGGCCCACCCGGGCTGGGGGGAGGAGGGCAGTCCTGCCCGGGAGGGGGGAGGCCCCCCTGGGCTGGCGGGAGGGGGTGGGCCAACCCGGGCTGGGGGGAGGAGGGCAGTCCTGCCCGGGAGGGGGAACGGCCCACCCGGGCTGGCGGGAGGGGGGTAGGCCCGAACGGGCAGGAGGGAGGGGGAAGCTTGCCTGTGCTGGCCGGAGAGGGGTAAGCCTGCCCGGGCTGGCAGGAGGGGAGGAGCCTGCCCGGGAGGAGGGCAGTCCTGCCCAGGAGGGGGGAGGGGGAGCGTGCCCAGGAGGAGGGCAGTCCTGCCCAGGAGGGGGGAAGGCACGTCCGGCCAGGCGGGAGGGGTGTAGGCCCGCCCGGGCAGGAGGGAGGGTGGGAGGCATGCCCGGGCTGGCAGGAGGGGGGGATGCCCACCCGGGCTGGCAGGAGGGGGGGAGGCCCGCCCGGGCTGGCGAGAGGGGGGAGGCCTACCGGGGCTTGCGGGAGGGGGGGAGGCCCACCAAGGGTGCCGGGAGGGTGGAGGACCGCCCGGGCTGGGGGGAGGAAACCCGTCCGGGCTGCGGGAGGGGGAGAGGCCCGCCCGGGCTGGCAGGAGGTGGGGAGGCCCTCCCGGACTTGCGGGAGGGGGGAGGCCCACCCGGGCTGGCGGTAGGGGGAAGGCCCGCCCGTGCTGGCAGGAGAGGTGGATGCCCGCCCAGGATGGCGGGAGGGGGGGAGGCCCACCCTGGGGTGACGGGAGGGGGAGAGGCCTGCGTGGGCTGGCGGGAGGGGGTGAGACCTGCCTGGGCTGGCAGGAGGGGGATAGGCCCGCCCTGGCTGGCGGGAAGCGGGCAACCCAGCCGAGCCAACAATATAGAGTTCCTGTAACTAGCTTATTTTCAAAGAAAAAAAACTTTTTTTGTCTCCGAGCTTCAAAATCCAAAATAGTCTTCAAAAAGTCTTTAAATAATCTTCAAAACCTTTCCCAGATGTTGATGCTTATGGAGGTGTGAACCCAAATTCTATTTTTCCTTTGTTTTTTGATGAAGACTACTGATTTCTTACCTCTTAAGTTAGTTGTCTGCTAGTTTCTTCAAGTTATCAAATTTTATAAATATATATATATATATATATATATATATATATATATATATATATATATATATATATATATATATATATATATATATATATATATATATTTACATGTATATATATATATATATATATATATATATATATATATATATATATATATATATATATATATATATATATATATATATATATATATATTATATATATATATATATAAGTATGGAAACAGGAGCAATTACTCAAGCATAAACATTTTGGAGTAGGGAGACGCGTTCTGTTTTTTCATTCATTTATTTGCGCCGACGTTTCGTATCACCTTGATACATTTTCCAGGCTGAAACGATTACAAATCAATTGTGTATAAGTAAAAAGATACACACAACGTTTACCAACACCAAAATTAAAAAGCTTTTTAATAAATTAAGAATAAAAACAGAGTAAAAACAGAAACACAGAACAACAGTGAAAGGGCTTGGAGCGAATATAGAGAAACAAATTAATTCAATAATAATTATAATAATAATAATAGAAAAATATATAATAATAATGATAATAATAATAATAATAGTAATAGAACGAACAAGACACCTACCCACAGCGGTAGCGTAAGGAGAACTGACATGAAAAATTGTTATGGAAGGGAGTGTAAACAAAACAACAGGTAATTAGGCAATAAACAATTGGGTGGAAGACGACTGGTGGTTAAGAGAAGGTACAGTTAGCTTAATCATTATTGATTCAAGGGTGGTTAGTTCATCTATATGTCGGGTTCTTCCTATTATATTAAAATGACTGGTATCTATGTGTGTTTTGCAACTTTTACTGTGATTTCTTATGTTTGATTGTTCTGGATTTGATAGTCGACAACCCGTTCTATAGCTAATTCCCTGATGAGAGGAAACTCGGACTTTTAGCAGCCTCCTGGTGCAAATGATGTAAGTGCCGAGATCACATCTGGGACAATTATACTTATAAACGACACCGGAGGCAAACAGGGGGCTGATCTTATCCTTGACTTGGAAGAGTGAGCCGATAGTTCGGGGGTTTATGGGAATTAGTTTTAAATTAAGGGCAGGCAATTGTTCACTGAATAGGTTAATGCATTTTTTCCTAAATTTATTATTATGGAGAAAGGGAAATCTAGCAAACATACGGAGCTTGGGGACATTGTGGACTATTGGGGTTGGATTGAATTTCAGATTAAGTAGCTTATTAAGGGATCTATGAAAAATTGCTGGAGGGAAATAATTATCCTTAAAGTAATCAGCAAGGAAAGTCACTTCAGTATGAAAGGTAGACCAGCTTGATGTCAGATTAATGGCTCTATGGAGGAGAGTTGACACGGAATTCAGTTTAAAGTTAAAAAAACATGAGCTATAAAAATTGGTCCCCAGGCCAGTAAAGGTGCTCTTTCTATAAATACCAGTATGAAAGCCAGACTCGTCCTTGGATATCCTCACATCAAGGAACGGAAGTGAATTCTGTGTCTCTGTTTCAACCGTAAATCTAATGTTATGGTGTTGGTTGTTTAAAAACTCAAGAAAGGTATCAACATGGTAATTACATCTGAACAATGCGAAAGTGTCATCTATGTAGCGTCTATAAAAGAGTGGGCGGAAATTAGGTGGGCATACATCTAAAGCTCGCTCCTCCAGGGAGCACATAAATATGTTTGCAAAACTAGGACCGAGAGGGCTTCCCATGGCCATCCCCTCAGTCTGCTTAAAAACCGTATTATCAAAAACAAAGGGTGTATCCAGCACGGCTAATTCTAAAAGCAACTTGAATTGAGTTCTATTAAAATTGTTGAACAAGCAATCGTCAGTGGGAAATAGCCTGTCTAAAATGATGTTGATAGTCTCGACAACGGGAACATTGGTAAACAGAGATTCCACGTCAAAGCTCGCCATGTACAGATCTGAGTCCTGTGTGATAATGTCATCTTTAAAGGAGGCCGAGTTTATTAATGTATATTTGTTGTGAGTCAGTGGTTGGAGTAAAGGGACAAGAAATTTGGCGAGTTTATAGCTAGCAGTGTTAATGGAAGAAAGGATGGGTCTCAAAGGAATTCCTTCTTTGTGTATCTTTGGCAGTCCGTACATAAGTCCATATGTAGATCCTGTTACAAAAAGGTCCTGATATGTATTTTCATCTATTGCTTTGGTTTGTTTTAGTGTTCTTTCGCATTGTTCAGATGTAATTACCATGTTGATACCTTTCTTGAGTTTTTAAACAACCAACACCATAACATTAGATTTACGGTTGAAACAGAGACACAGAATTCACTTCCGTTCCTTGATGTGAGGATATCCAAGGACGAGTCTGGCTTTCATACTGGTATTTATAGAAAGAGCACCTTTACTGACCTGTGGACCAATTTTTATAGCTAATGTTTTTTTAACTTTAAACTGAATTCCGTGTCAACTCTCCTCCATAGAGCCATTAATCTGACATCAAGCTGGTCTACCTTTCATACTGAAGTGACTTTCCTTGCTGATTACTTTAAGGATAATTATTTCCCTCCAGCAATTTTTCATAGATCCCTTAATAAGCTACTTAATCTGAAATTCAATCCAACCCCAATAGTCCACAATGTCCCCAAGCTCCGTATGTTTGCTAGATTTCCCTTTCTCCATAATAATAAATTTAGGAAAAAATGCATTAACCTATTCAGTGAACAATTGCCTGCCCTTAATTTAAAACTAATTCCCATAAACCCCCGAACCATCGGCTCACTCTTCCAAGTCAAGGATAAGATCAGCCCCCTGTTTGCCTCCGGTGTCGTTTATAAGTATAATTGTCCCAGATGTGATCTCGGCACTTACATCGGTTGCACCAGGAGGCTGCTAAAAGTCCGAGTTTCCTCTCATCAGGGAATTAGC
>NC_090766.1:30597971-30605471 GCF_036898095.1 Palaemon carinicauda
CTGATGAAATAAAATTGCTTAGTTTTAAAGAGGGTGATGATTTTAGTGTTTTTCTCTCATATTTTGAGAGAATTTGCGAAGCAAATGGATGGGATTTAGAAGCTGATGGTGTAATTAGACTGTTACCGTTATTACAAGGCAAGCTAAGGGAGGTTTATATAACGCTTCCTTCCGAAGCCACTGGCACTTATTCTGATTTGAAGAAAGAGTTGTTGAATGCTTATTATATGAACTCTGATTATTATAGAACTGAATTTCGGCATGCTCGTATTTCCCCCCATCAGACCTTTCGACAGTTTGGCTTTACTTTACGTAGACTCCTGAATCATTGGTTGGAAACATCGAAGGTAAATAATAGTTATGAATCTTTATCGGATTTCATATTGTGTGACCAATTATTAGCTTCAGTAACTCCCGAGTTGCGCAGTACCCTTAAAGATAGAAAGTGGCATACTTTTGATGAATTGATTAACGAGGCAGATACTTATGCGGCTGCTCATAACTTGTATACCAAATTGTCTAAAAGTAGTTCGAGGAAGTCTGTAGTTAATAACACTAATTCATTAAAGAATTCTGATCATTCAGTCGTACGGCCAAATATTACAAAAGTAAAAAGGAAAATAGTTTGTCATAGTTGCGGTTTAGAAGGTCATATAAGACCACAGTGTCCTCAGAATAAATCTTTGATAAGGAAGGAGAATCCTATGATTCATAATGTTATAACTAGTTCTGATCATACGAGTGACGATTCCGGAGTTGGTAATGTCGTTCCCCATAAAGTTAATTTTGTTTTTGGCTCTACTGTATCTGGCTCTTTGAAATTTGAAAATTGCAAGGTAAATGGTGCTAATATTTCGACCATGGTACGTGATACTGGGTGTACTTGTATAGTTGTGTCGGAACAGTTATTACCATCCATACCTTTTGATGAACACACCAAATTTGCGTCAGTTAGTGATTATTTGGGTAGAACTGATAAATTCCCTGTGGTTAAGTGTCATATTGCTTGTGATTATTTTACGGGATGGACTGAAGTGGTAAAGGCACCCATTAAGTTTTGTGGTGTGCTTATAGGACAAGTGGAGGATAATGATATCTCTACCTGCCAATCTGTTATGACCAGAGGTCAAGTAAAAGCCGATAGTACTCGTCCTGCTCCCCTGATTACAAATAAATCTAAGGTTCTTGGTGACTTAAACGTGAGTGTGTCGGATTTTAAGCAAGAGCAAATGAATTGCCCTTCTTTGCAGAGCATTCGTGAGAAGCTTGATAAATATATTACTGAAATATCCAAGGGAAATGTTTACCAGTACATTATTGACAAAGGTTTCCTTTATAGGAAGTGTATACAGAGTAACAATAGGGTGATGTTAGGAGTAAAAGTTCTAGTGGTACCACGAAAGTTCAGGGAATTAATTATGAAAATGGCTCACGATTCGTTGTTGGCTGGACATTTTAGTAACTGTAAAACTAAAGACAAAGTGTTTGCATTGTACTTTTGGCCAGGTGCTACAGCTGATATCCTACGCTATTGTAGATCATGTGATATATGTCAAAGAACTACTTCCCAAGGTCGTGTCAAGAAGGCACCACTTCAAACAGTACCTATAATAACCGAACCTTTTGCAAAGGTCGCAGTTGATTTAGTTGGGCCTTTGTCACCCCCTTCTGAGGACGGTCATAGGTTTATTTTGACATTAGTTGATTGTGCTACCCGTTACCCTGAGGCTATCCCTCTAAAGAGAATAGATTCTATTTCTTGTGCTGAAGCCCTATTAAGTATCTTTACACGTATAGGTATCCCAAAAGAGGTTCTATCAGATAGAGGACGTCAGTTTGTTTCTTCAGTGATGGAAGAAGTGCATAAGTTACTTAATATAAAGCCAATTTTTACATCACCATACCATCCACAGGCTAATGGGTATTGTGAGCGTTTTAATGGGGTATTGAAAAGTATAATTAAAAAGATTTGTTCAGATTATCCTCGCTGTTGGCACAGATACCTTCCGTGTGCCTTATTTGCTGTTAGAGAAATCCCTAACAATACTTTAGGATTTTCTCCTTTTGAACTGATTTATGGACGAAATGTGAGAGGTCCTTTATCCATATTGAAAGAGTTGTTTACTAATCAGGACCTTAATGAAGAAATTAGGAATTCTTATGAGTATGTGTTGGATCTGCGTGATAGGTTAGAGGAAACAGCCCAGATCGCACTCCAGAATGCCAAGGTTAATTTTAGCAAATATAAAACTTATTATGATCTGAAAACATCTGATAGAAAATTTGTTATCGGTGATGAGGTTCTGTTACTGTTACCTTCCGACACTAATAAGCTCTTTATCTCAGTGGCAGGGTCCATATAAGGTAATTGGCAAGAAAGGTCAGGTTGATTATATTATAGAAGTAAGGAATAAACATAAAGTTTTCCATGTAAATATGTTAAAAAAATATTACCGTAGGGCCACTATTAACAATTTGCAAGTGTTTGATGAGGTTACCCCCTTTGAACAGAAGGTTTTAATGGGACCTCTGGATTTGGTACAGGTTGCTGTAGTTACTCAATGTACAGATTCTCCTTTGCCAGTGTTAGATACAGAGTCTGGGACTGAACCTGATGTGAATCCTTATCTAATTACAGAACAAAAGGCAGAGTTATCCATTTTGTTAGACAGCTATAAGGATGTTCTTAGTGATATACCTGGTTGTGTTAAAAACTTTAGTCATTCCATACAGTTAACTACCACTGAGCCTGTCAAGAGAAAGCCTTACGCTGTTCCTTATCACTTAAGAGAGGTATTCAACCGTGAAGTTGATAAATTGTTGGAGCTTGATATAATTGAAGCATCTATATCTAACTATTGTTCACCGGTTGTGCTTGTAAAAAAATCTGATGCCAGTTATCGGATGTGTATAGATTTTAGGCAGTTAAATGCTGCAACAGTGTTTGATTGTGAACCTATTCCTACTATAGATGAGAACTTAGACAAATTTTCAAACTGCAAATATTTGTCGGAAATTGATCTTGCTAAAGCTTATTACCAGGTTCCAATGGAAGAATCCTGCCGGAAATATACTGCATTCAGTACTAATAGGGGATTATTTCAATTCAAAAGAATGCCATTTGGATTAAGTACTGCCTGTAGTACATATAACCGTCTGATGCGCCAAGTGTTGAAAAATTTAGACCACGTTAGTTTTTATTTTGATAACATTTTTGTTCACTCTAGCTCATGGCCTGAACACTTGGTGGCCCTCGAGAAAGTGTTTGCCAGACTTCGCAGTTGGAATTTAACTTGTGGTCCCTCTAAGTGTCGTTTTGGTTACGAGGTAATTCACTATTTGGGATACCAGATTGGTAGGAACTCTCTGCAACCATTACCAGATAAAGTACAAGCAATTGTGGATATGCCTTTTCCAAGTAAGAAACGGCAATTACGATCATTTTTAGGGTCTGTTTCTTTCTATAGAAGATTTATTCCACAATTTGGAAGTATCTCTGCTCCTCTGTCTGATTATTTAAAAAAAAATCAACCTGATATAATCAGCTGGAATTCTAAGGCGAGAGAAGCATTTGAGATGTTGAAAGCAAAGTTAACACATGCTCCTATTTTGCAATTACCAGACCTTAGTAAGCCATTTGGTCTGAGAACAGACGCAAGTGATCATGGAATAGGTGGTGCACTGTTGCAATATGATTCCGAGGGTATACCATTTCCTATTGCTTACGCTAGTCGTAAGTTGCAAACTTCAGAATTTAAGTATTCAGTCATTGAAAAGGAAACCTTAGCAATTGTTTGGTCTGTGAGAAAGTTCCAACAGTACCTATATGGAAGATCATTCTTTTTAGAGACTGACCATCGTCCTTTAACTTATCTGAGAAATATCAAAGCTCATAATGCAAGACTGATGCGCTGGAGTCTCCTTCTTCAAGAGTACCAGTTTCAAATAACTCATATTAAAGGAGCTGCCAATGTTCTAGCTGATGCATTGTCCCGCAATCCCACGTAGGGTAAAAATTTTCCCTAAAAATTATCTTGGGGTGGAAGAATGTAAAATATTTACTTGTATTTTAATCTTTAAAATAAAACTGTTAAATTATAGAATAAAACTTTAATGTAAAATATTTACTTGTATTTTAATCTTTAAAATAAAACTTTGTTAAATTATAGAATAAAACTTTTGTCGGGTAAATTTAATACTGGTTAAAACTAGTGGGTGGTTCCCATGATAGTTTGGTTCCGATTTTCATTTTTGTCTTGTCTCGCCTTCCGCTGTCATTCTGTTCACAGTTTTAGTTCACGGCCGAGACTCGCACAGGGTGGAGGTAAGGGTGGTCTTTATATTAGCTTATTTTCATTGCTGTTTAGAAAAAGTTTATTGAGCCATATATAATATTGAGTGTTATTAATTTGTTATAGCCAGTCATTAACAGTTTGTGTTAAATTTATATAATTTTTGTTTGGTTCTATATATGGCTGTTATTTTTGTTTTCAGCTTCTGGAGAAGAGGTCCTCTCCAGCCTTTACCCACGAAGAATTTACTGCCTAAATTTACTGTCATTTTAGTCATGAAGTTCTACTTTCAAGTCATGTATAAATATTATGTATGTATTATGTATAAATAAATTGTTTATGGCTTTTTATACAGTTTATGATTGCACCTCGATTTAGGACCATCCCATACGTCATGAACAGCATGACTTATTTTACATTTGTTTAAATAATTCTACACATATATATATATATATATATATATATATATATATATATATATATATATATATATATATATATATATATATATATATATATATATATATATATATATATATATATATATATATATATATATATATATATATATATATATATATATATATGTTACAGTCAATATCTAAATCCAGGCAATTTGTAAAGTGACTGAACTTTTCAGGCAATATGTGAATTGCCTGGTTCACCCAGTCAATTTACAAATCAGCTAAAAATAGCAGACAATTTATAAAGTGACTAAAATTCTAATAGATTTTTTTGGCATATTGACTGAAATGAACCCCGGTATGGATATTCTGTCAGTCTACCTATTGAAACTTTGTGTGCTGTTGTCCGGGTAGTTTATTATTGTGCGTGTATGAAAGACTAGTACTTACTTACACACAAAGTATGGCGGGTTCTGAGGAAGCATTTTTTTGTTTTACCAGAAATAGATAAAATAACCCACAATGTATGAAAAAGGAAATTTATTTAGCTTTCGAAGGGACCATCTCCCTTCCTCTTCAGAAAACAAATGGTTAAAAATTTTCGAAAAAGAGGTACAGAAAGGTTCGTAGAGTTAAAAAGCCCGTTACAGTCTTAGCGATCATTAACAGCATTTCACGGTGGTTTGTTTACATCTTTCAATAATTCCTTAACAATAGTTACATTGATTTTAACAATATTATTTAAATACTGTTCCAGTATAAAAAGCTTTGAAATATATTAAAATGATTAAAATTTTCAATTAAAACAGCTCCAATCAGTTTCCGTCTATGTGTATCAGGCATTGATATCAATTTGTCCATATTCCTAAAATCTATTGGATAATTTTCCCGTGTCATATGTTTAAAAACAGAGCTATTTTCATCACCTCTTCTAATGGAATCTCTATATTCTCTTTTTCTTCTTACAAAATCTACTGATTCTCTTATGTATACCTCCTATGGATCAGTTTGGCTTGAAAAGCTTTGGTTTAAAGGTTTAAAGGCCGTCATGAATGGCAGAGTCAAGGGACATATGATCAGCGCTCAAGCCCAATCTCCACCAAAGCTAGGACCAGGGAGAGCCAGACAATGGCTGCTAATGATTTAGCAGGTAGACCTATAGGCTCCATCAAACACCCAATCACTAGCTCACAAGGATAGTGGGGTTGCAGACAAAAGAAACTATCGAGTTTGAGCGGGACTCGACCTCCCGCCCATCAGAATGCCAGGCAGAGAGAGAGAGAGAGAGAGAGAGAGAGAGAGAGAGAGAGAGAGAGAGAGGGGGGGGGATTGTTATATAACAACCTTAAGTTAAACATCCATGTCTGGTGATATCGCCAGACTAGGTAGGGTTCGATTCCACACTTGAACTCTTTAGTTCTATTAGTGGCTGCAACTTCAGCATCCCAGTTGTTAAGGATGGCAGCTTTGGGGAACTCATCAGGTCTACCTGATTAGCTATCAACAGCCATTGCCTGGCCCTCCCTGGTCTGAAGTTAGCCGGAGAGGGGCCTTCGGTACTAATCATATATATATATGGTCAGGCTCGAAGACATCACCCTGCTTGCTACAACAATGTCACTTTCCCTTGCCTCTGCCATTCATGAGCACCCTTTAAACACGCATTTTATCTCTCAGGATAAAAGTGCATGCAGAAAGATATTAGCAGAAGCGATAGAAACTAAAAGAAGAAAATAACAGAACCATTTCAGGAATGATACAAAGAAATTCGCAAAAAAAAAAAAAAAAACATTAACAAAAACTCGTGCATGAATGCAGCCATTCAACTTTTTCTGTCACTTATTTTGAGCTGAATTTCTCAATGCTTCATTCTCCTATTATCATTATAGCTTTGACCTTCGTTCTAGTCTTCATCAGACGTCTTGTTGGACACGACGCTTGACTACGGAAGGTAAGACGAAGTCTCTTTCATTTAAAAATAAAACACTTTCGAAAGATAGTTATATATATATATATATATATATATATATATATATATATATATATATATATATATATATATATATATATATATATATATATATATATATATATATATATATATATATATATATATATATATATATAAAATCATAAGCCGTTGCTAGGCTAGTTCATTGCAGAACAAAGGCCTCAGACATGTCCTTCCACATATGTCTGTTTATGGCGTTTCTATGCCAGTCTATGCCTGCAAATTTTCTTAATTTGTCAATGCATCGTCCTCTCTTCCTTCCCCTGCTTCGTTTGCAATCTATAGGGACTTGATTCTGTTATTCTTCTTGTCCACCTATCATCTGTCCATTTATATTTCTTAGATGTTAGAGTATCCTCTACTTTAGTTTACTTTCATTTCCATGTTGCTCTTTTTCTGTCTCCTAATGTTATTCCCATCTTTATTATTTCCATAGCTCTTTGAGTTGTAACTACCTCATGTTCTAAGACTTTCGCAAGGTTCCAAGTTTCTGATGCATAAGTTGATACTGGTAGGACCATCTCATTAAATACTTTTCGTTTTAAAGAAAGTGACATTTTACTTTTCTTGAGCTCATTGTGTTTACCAAACGCTCTCCATCCCAGACATATCCTTCTTTTAATTTCGGTTTCATGTCCTGGGGGTACACTTACTGTCTGTCCCAAGTACATATGCACATTAACAGTCTCTAGAGGTTCGTCTATAACCATTATTTTAGTTTTACTGATATTCATTTTCAGTACTACGTTTCTGCTTCCTCTATTCAAATCTTCTATCATCTTTTGCAATCCCT
>NC_090766.1:30617971-30622971 GCF_036898095.1 Palaemon carinicauda
TGTATACACACACAAACACTATATATATATATATATATATATATATATATATATATATATATATATATATATATATATATATATATATATATATATATATATATATATATATATATATATATATATATATATATATATATATATATATATATATATATATATATATATATATATATATATATATATATATATATATATATATATATATATATATATATATATATATATATATATATCTTTGCAATCACACGCAGATCATCCTGTCAGTTTGTTAGGGGGGAAAGGGAGTACATATACCTTGGTGAGAAGGCAGCATGTTTTTATATCTATCTAAATATGTAACCATCATTATTGGCGGGTCAGGTACTCTGGTATATGTATGAGTATATATATGCAAAACCAGAAATATATTGTCATTACAGGTACGAGTTGGCAATACCCTAGTGAACAACGGCATTTTCTCCTCCTACACTCGCTTGTGTACTTATGAGAAGAAGTATTCGACAACCGAAGGCCATCTCCTGTGTACGAGATACGGCGGAGTCTCCGCGAGATACGTCAGCATCCAGATAGTAGATGCAGCTTCTGAGTTTCTACAGATAAACGAAGTGTCTGTGTATGCCCTCAAGATGTAGGAGTCTCCAATTCTCGTATCTGACAGAGCAATGATCTTGAAAAAAAAGGGCTTTTTGAGAAGGTTTATGAGTTGATTCTTTTGTTAAACTGATGGGGTTTCTGAAGTTATCCCTATTGGAGCCTTTGGGCTTATAGCACCCTGCTTTTCCAACTATGGTTATAGCTTAGCTAATAATAATAATAATAATAATAATAATAATAATAATAATAATAATAATAATATAGAATAGGTAGTAGGTTGGCCAAGGCACCAGCCATCTGTTGAGATACTACCGCTAGAGAGCTATTGAGAACTTTGTCTAGCCGGGCAGTACAACAGGGGATCCCATATTTCCTTTGCCTACACATACACCGAATAGTCTGGCCTATTCTTTACATATTCTCCTCTGTCCTCATACACCTGACAACACTGAGATTACCAAATAATTCTTCCTCGATCAAGGGGTTAACTACTGCACTGCAATTGTTCAGTGGCTACTTTCCTCTTGGTAAGGGTAGAAGAGACTCTTTAGCGATGGCAAGCAGCTCTTCTAGGAGAATGACACTCCAAATCAAACCATTGTTTTCTAGTCATGGGTAATGCCATAGCCTCCTCTGTACCGTACCCTTCCACTGTCTTGGATTAGTTTTATCATTTGGGGTATACTCTGGCATGCTCTTTTATCTTATTTCTCTTCCTCTTTTTTTTTTCTTTTTTTTAAGTTTTTTATAGTTTATATGTGAAGAATCCAATTCAGTGTTGTAACTGTTCTTGAAATATTGTATTTTAATTGTTCATTACTTCTCTTGTAGTTTATTTATTCCCTTGTTTTATTTCCTCACTAGGCTATCTTTACCTGTTGGAGCCCTTGAGCTCCAACAATCGAGCTTGCCTCATTGAGTTGAAAAATCTCTTTTTTACTACTACTACCACCAATAATAATAATAATAATAACAATAATAATAATAATAATAATAATAATAATAATAATAATAATAATAATAATAATGATAATAATAATAATAATAATAATAATAATAATAATAATAATAATTTAAGATATTCAGTATAAAGCTATATTTGCACTTATAAAATGTATGTGTGCCCACTTAATTTTGAGAAAACTTTGAATATAGCATAGTTTTGTCCTCACAACTTTTAGAGAGCTTTGTATAGAGAAAGATTCAACTGAGCCACAGCACACAATTGTACCCATGCTGGTTGAGTCATTATCAACTTAAAAGTAAATTTTTCCATAGAAGGCATTTCTGATAGTGATGTTATTACGTTTGATTATTAAACTTTAAAATCTGTGTTTGTTATGTGAAATTAAACTGGAATTGATTTTAGTTGTATCCCACAACAGTGTGATGTGATATTGCATATATATATTTAAATAAACAATAATAAAGTCAGATTGTTTCTTTGTACATTGCCCTGTCGGTCATTAGCTGGACTGTTAACCTGTGACCAAGTTGTGGATTGATCTTCCTAATTGGGTATAGTTGAATCGGTAGAACTTCAAAAGTTCAAACTTTTAGCAAATGTTTCATGTTGAACAGGCTGACATAAGTCTCTTTATAGTTTATATATGGCATATCTGTTTTAATGTTGTTAATTCTCTTAAAATATTTTGTTCTAATTGTTCATTACTTCTCATATAGTTTATCTATTAACTTATTTCCTATCCTCACTGGGTTATTTTTCCCTGTTGGAGCCCATGGGCTTATAGCATCCTGCTTTTCCAACTAGGGTTGTGGCTTAACTGATAATGATAATAATAATAATAATAATAATAATAATAATAATAATAATAATAATAATAATAATAATAATAATAAGATGATGATGATGATGGTGATTTCATTCAAGTATTGTATTATTTGCAATGAAATTCTTAAAAGGAAATTGAAAAAAAAGCAAAATGCAACTTCTGTCTGCTTATATATTCCGGCAATTATCTTTTTCAAAAATTTTTGCTCCATTGATCTATCGTCCATGAAAGTATAACGCTCAGGAACTATGAGTAAAAGGAAAAAAAAAGTCAGGTGGAGGACACAGAGCAAATTACAAATCAATAGATACATAGCAGAAACAAACTAAAGAGACATTTAAGTCATGGCTAGTCTCTGGGCTAGTACAGTGGTAACGTGTTCGCCTAGCATTCGCATGTCATCAGGTCGATTCAAGAAGTCACGACATAGCTAGCCTCTGGGCTAGTACAGTCCACGAAAATAGTATGGTTAGGCTTAGATTCTTAAATTAAATAAAACCTTTTTAAAATAGTCTACTGTATATATACACATGTCCTAATTCATGTATATGGATGTGTGTTTTATAACAAAGCAAATGAACTCAATAATCATGAGTATTCCACAAAAGCCTATGTCTCAGCATGTTATCTTTGGTCGCTGCAGCTTCACTATCCATGTGAGCTAATTATGGAGCATTTGGGGGAACCTATAGGTCTATCTGCTGAGTCGTCAGCAGCTATTGCCTGGCACTCCTTGGTCCTAGCTTGGGTGCCAATCATATGTATATATGGTCAGTTGCTAGGGCATTGTCCTGCTGGATAGGCCAGTGTCACTGTCCCTTGCCTCTGCCATTCATGAGCGGCCTTCAAATCTTAAATGGTGCATAATCTCCCGGGGCTTTAGTCACGAGAGAGGCAACTCCATCCAGCCGAGAGAATCTCAGTCACTTCCTCCTAATCCTTACTTTTATTCATCATTTTGCTTATGTAGTGGGCTCTACTCTCAAGCCTTATCATCTCCGCTAACGAAGTTGGGAGGAGGTTATGCCCCCCCCCCCCCCCTTGTTGTATGTTTGTTTGTGAACAACTTCCCGGCCACAATTTTACTCATAGCGTAGTGAATCTTTCAGGGATCAATTGTTATGTTGAGACGTGGAAGCGATTCAATTTTTAAAGTCCTAGTTCAAAGGTCAAGGTCAAGAGAAAGGTCAACCAAATTAACCTCAACCTTAATCCCAAGTTCGCACATGGTTGTCATACAGACTTCAAATATGCCTACGGCCTAAATTGATTCTGGAAAAGACCGGCTGGTTCCGAGAAATAGGCTGCCGTGGCGGAGGTCTGGACTCTCAGGGTGCAATATTTACTCATAGTTGTTTTTAATAGCCCATTCTTCCACATCATAACTGGTGTGTTTCTCTTCATAAATATCTCTACGTTTTTATGTCTTGTCAGTTATTAAATTCTGTTTAAAAGGTTTATCGAAAGGTTAAATTTTTCTCTTATTTGCTTCATTTTTTATTCCATCAATTCACGTCTGTCATGCTTTTCGTGTACCTAAGCTCACGATGTCATATTTATGCCGAAAAAAAAAGTGTTTCTATTTTCGTTCTTTACGCAGTTCCTGGTTTAGCAGGTAGCCAGGGAAACTAGATATTAATGATTTACTTAACTGCTTTAGTTACTTTACCTTGCAATTGATAAACTATTCTTTTGAACACAAGTCTAATTATTCAAATTATTATTATTATTATTATTATTATTATAATTATTATTATTATTATTATTATTATTATCCAAGCTACAACCCTAGTTGGAAAAACTGGATGCTATAAGCCCAATGGATCCAACAGGGAAAAATAGCCCTGTGAGGAAAGGAAACAAGGAAAGAAACGATATAAGAAGTAATGAAAAATTGAAATAAACCATTTTAAAAAACATTAACATCAAAACAGATAATTCATATATAGACTATAAAAAAGATTTATGACTTCCTGTTCAACATAGAAACTACCCGATTACGAAGATTATTCAACAACTTGGCCACAGCTGGAATAAAACTTCTAGAAACTGAATAGTATTGAGCCTCATGATGGAGAGGTCCTGACTATTAGAATGAATTGCCTGTCTAGTATTACGAACAGGATGGAACTGTCCGGGAAGATCTGAATGCAAAGGATGGTCAGAATTATGGAAAATCTTATGCAACATGCATAATGGAATTTTACTTCATAAATTCACAAACTTTATATATATATATATATATATATATATATATATATATATATATATATATATATAGATAGATAGATAGATAGATATAGATATATATATATATATATATATATATATATATATATATATATTTATATATATATATATATATATATATATATATATATATATATATATATATATATATATATATATATATATATAAACCATAACTCTTCCTCGTCTTATATCCTGGAGGGGGTTCTTCGAAAGACATCCATTTAATCAACAGCTGTTTTCTGTGGTCAGATTTATTCCGTTTTAACTCTTGCCTGTTTTTTGTAATTCTGACATGATCTAGATGTTGAATTTGTAGAACGGGTCAAGTATCTTTCTGTTTCAGGTAATAGGTTGGCC
>NC_090766.1:30630471-30637971 GCF_036898095.1 Palaemon carinicauda
AGCTGATAATAATATTAATAATAATAATAATAATAATAATAATAATAATAATAATAATAATAATATGATGATGATGATGATGATGATGATGATGATGATGATGATGGTGTTGATGACGGTGATTTCATTCAAGTATTTTATTATTTGCAATGAAATTCTTAAATGGAAATTAAAAAAAAAAAAATACAAATTCTGTCTGCTTATATATTCTGCTAATTATCTTTTTCAAACATTTTTGCTTCATTGATCTATCGTCCATGAAAGTATAACGCTCAGGAACTATGAGTAAAAGGAAAAAAAAAGGCAGGTGGAGGACACAGAGTAAATTACAAATCAATAGATACATAGCAGAAACAAACTAAAGAGACATTTAAGTCATGGCTAGTCTCTGGGCTAGTACAGTGGTAACGTGTTCGCCTAGCATTCGCATGTCATCAGGTCGATTCAAGAAGTCACGACATAGCTAGCCTCTGGGCTAGTACAGTCCACGAAAATAGTATGGTTAGGCTTAGATTCTTAAATTAAATAAAACCTTTTTAAAATAGTCTACTGTATATATACACATGTCCTAATTCATGTATATGGATGTGTGTTTTATAACAAAGCAAATGAACTCAATAATCATGAGTATTCCACAAAAGCCTATGTCTCAGCATGTTATCTTTGGTCGCTGCAGCTTCACTATCCATGTGAGCTAATTATGGAGCATTTGGGGGAACCTATAGGTCAATCTGCTGAGTCGTCAGCAGCTATTGCCTGGCACTCCTTGGTCCTAGCTTGGGTGCCAATCATATGTATATATGGTCAGTTGCTAGGGCATTGTCCTGCTGGATAGGCCAGTGTCACTGTCCCTTGCCTCTGCCATTCATGAGCGGCCTTCAAATCTTAAATGGTGCATAATCTCCCGGGGCTTTAGTCACGAGAGAGGCAACTCCATCCAGCCGAGAGAATCTCAGTCACCTCCTCCTAATCTTTACTTTTATTCATCATTTTGCTTATGTAGTGGGCTCTACTCTCAAGCCTTATCATCTCCGCTAACGAAGTTGGGAGGAGGTTATGCCCCCCCCCCTTGTTGTATGTTTGTTTGTGAACAACTACCCGGCCACAATTTTACTCATAGCGTAGTGAATCTTTCAGGGATCAATTGTTATGTTGAGACGTGGAAGCGATTCAATTTTGAAAGTCCTAGTTCAAAGGTCAAGGTCAAGAGAAAGGTCAACCAAATTAACCTCAACCTTAATCGCAAGTTCGCACATGGTTGTCATACAGACTTCAAATATGCCTGCGACCTAAATTGGTTCTGGAAAAGACAGGTTGGTTCCGAGAAATAGGCTGCCGTGGCAGAGGTCTGGACTCTCAGGGTGCAATATTTACTCATACCACCGAAGTTGGATGATCATATTTTACCCCCTATTTGTATGTTTGTTTGTCTGTGTGTTGGTTAGTGAACACCATTCTAGCTACAATGTCAATCGTAGATTAATGAAACTTGGAGGGATTAATTTTTATGTAAAAGGCTAGAAATGATAAAATTTGGAAGGTCAAGATCAAAGATCACGGTCACGGTCAAGCAAAATATCCAATTCACGTAACCAGCCATAAGTTTGGACATCGTTGTCACAAAGACTTCAAACTTGGTTCACATTCGATTGTATAAAAATCCACGCCAATTAATACATGTTAAAGTCGAAGGTCAAGGTTGAGTCAGATGTCAAGCACAGAAAAAGGGTCAAATTCCGGTCATCAACCATACAGCCACAATTTCAATAGTAAAAGAATGAAACTGGCAGAGATTTTAAACTGTTATGTAAAGAGCTGGAAATCATTAAATTTTGGAAGGTCAAAGGTCAAGGTCACGGACGAGTAAAACGTCCATATCACGTAATCAGCCATAAGTCTGGACATCCATGTCACAGAGACTTCATACTTGGTTCATTTTATGGACATTTTTTTTTTTTTTTTTTTTTTTGGTCTTAGAGCAGCAATCCATGCCATCTCCAATCACCATTACATATTCCTCAACGAGGAAAATTCTACTTCAGCTTCATGACTAAGGATTATTTTCAGAAATTTATTTCTAAATTTATACTCCATTTCATAAGTTTTACAGATCTAGAAATTAGTACTAGTATTTTTCCTAAAAGAAAAAAGTTCTACAGTTATAGAAAATATCTTCCCGGCCTTTAAATTGCTCACTTTGGAATTTCCAGTTTCTTGTTAATTGAATAAATCTCAGTCACAATTAATTTCAAAGGGGTAGTTTTTATTTGATACCAGAACCACAAAAATTTCGACATCAAATTAGAGTCTCACACCATTTGAAGTACATGCATATTTCTTGTTTACTCAGATCACAATTTTATACAAGGTATAATGTCCTCATCCTTTCGGTATCCATAGAGAGGACTTCCCCCCCCCCCCCAAAAAAAAAAAAGGAGGGGGGAGAAACTCCGTCTTAGGGTAAAATTTGTCATTCATTATGCATCCATAAAAAAGACTTTTCGAGAATTCAAGTCTCTTTTTTCATAAACTAGAAAGTCTCTTGAAATCAAGGTCTAAATTTCCGCTTCTTCTCCGATTCGTGATAATTCAAGAGACAACTTGTCAAGTGTTTCTTATGCAAAACATGACCTTTGGAATCTATGTTCAAAGCATGATGGCTCTGTAGATCATACACCAGAGGAGAGTACGGATATGTATCTGCCTCTCAGTTCCAAATAATAACTGAAATTATTAATGTTATTACAAAACTAAAGGTTATTGATCTAAAAGGATAAATAAATCCTGTAATAATTGTCTTACTATCAAAACGTCACTTATATTTCATGGAATATCGCAAGTGACCTTTCCGTTATTTGTATGTTTATTTCTGAATGAATAGGTACATATAAAATGGGTATGTTTGTTAATGGTCGCATATTATTTATGGTTTATATATGCAAATAATTATCAATGTATTTTGGTGAATTGGTACAGATGTAGAAATTATTCACATTTATTAGTGAGCGTGGTAACTATGGCTGCCCTGTTTAAGTGCCAACCGTCTTTTTCCTTTGTGCCAAAGAATTACGGTTATGTTGAATTGGCACTCACAAAAAGTCCGTTACAGGTCAGAGTGGGCATAGGCGTCTATAAATCCCCTCCCGATTGGTTCTTGAGGAACTATAAGGGAGATCAACAAATCATGATCGGGCATAGCCACACCGGTGATATGGATCCTTTGAGTAAGATGACTCAAGGACAAGTGCAAAATATGTGTGCCGCACAGAGTACCATTTTTCTGAGGGCATTTTCTCAGTAATATGACGTAATCTTAATTCAGGGCACCTTTGTAACTTTAATAGAATATAGTCTGTGTAAAACAATCCCTTCAGGTATTATTTACGCATGAAATCCTCCTCCATTCTTCTTTTTCTAAAATGATTGAACACCAGTATAACCCATATCAGGTCATATTAAGAGGTGTCAGGTGTGTGTGGGGTTTGTTATGGAATAATGTCTTTACTGAGTGTTTTCAGCCGATGTATATTTTAGTGCTAAAAGGAAGGAATCATGGTCAACACAAAGTGGTCAGCGTCAAGAGAAGACGACACAGAGATGGGTGAAATGAATCTTGTCGCTCTAAGATGCCCAGTAATCGGTGAGTGGAACTCTGAAATGGGCAAGGCAACAGATATGCATACAGATTTGAGGAAAGTTAAGAGACTACATAATCACCTTCGCATGGGCCCGAAGGGTGAAGGTGGGACAGCAGCATCTACCTCATAGGAAAGTGAGTCAGAAACCCTTCTGACAGAACCAGCGGTAGTAAGTAAACTCAAAGTACCAGCTAGTCCAATTACAGAGTTTGACGATTCCCGTCCCACAGAGGGATACTTTTCAATTGAAGCCTCCTTGGTGGTCGTTGAATTCGCCACTGAAGGATGGTCCGACAGACTTCCAGATTACATAAACTGACCAGAAATAACTGGGGCAGCAGCTGGCAGGTTAGTAGGTTGGATGAATCAATTAAGGGGATGATAGTCATAGAAAAACGAACTCCTGCAACCCTTAGCCATCTTTGAAAATGAGAAGACGACCCTATGGCAGATAACAGCCGATATTTTGTGGGTAAGAGAAGCCCTTTTGTATTATGTCAGCCGAATAGCTAAAGACTTTGTTAACTGATCCAGATGGATGTAAGAACCCAGAGCGCCGAGAACACTACTGCAAACGGAAACTGACGGAAACGTTCCCTGTGCCAGTTACGAATGGCCTACAAGTTCCCAGGCAATCCTTGAAAGCTGCCATTCCATTGGTAGAGAAGGCGCTGGAAATATTCAGAGAACAACAGGCAGGAGAGGTGAATAATTTTCCGCCACAAGGGATAGCAGCGACCGAACTATAGAGGCTGCCCAGTACCCAACCCTCGAAAAGTTGTGGGAGCTGTGGGGGAAAGGGGCAATTACAGTCTCTAAGCCCCTCTGACGATCAGCAGTGGTGTTTTGGATGCCATGCCACCAATCATCTTCTGAACAGCTGTCCAAGAAACCGCGTCACCACTGCACCAACAGGAGGAAGGGGTAGACAACGTGGGAACAGGATCAATGATTCCTTGGGCCACACCTCAGACCTCGCATGACCGGGGACAGTAGTGCCAAGGAGTCAGCCAGCATTCCCCAACCCAGAGTCGGAGCAAACCAGTCTGTTACCCAGCTAGCAGTAAGGAATACACCTTTGTCAGTGAGTGCACTTTCCCAGGCATGCCTAAGCAGGTTGGAAGGGTGGAGAAGCTATTCCTCACCGCAGCTCACGTTTATGGGAGTAGGAATGCCGTTCCCATTCTTGAAGTAGCACTGGAAACGTTTGTGCTACATGCTTTGATTGATTCCGCTGCCAGAGTATCTTTTATGGAAGAACACCTAGTGACTGACGCCATCCAAACATCAAAGGAGTGCCTGGTACTAAACACGGGTGGTGGTTACGATCTGATAACCCGACATATCGTCAGACAACGATTCAACCTTTAGTGTTGAGAGGTGGCCCATGTTTTCTATGTCCTTCCGATATTAAATATGAGATATTTCAATTATTCCCGGGATTGATTTCATCAAGGGAAAGAAAGTGAGCATCTAGGGGCCTGATAGGGATGGGCTAGAGGGGAGGTGGAAAGTGGGTTCTGGGGAAGAGACAGATACTTGTTATTGGGAAAAACGACTTCAAGTTAGGGTCGCCCTTGCTACTAAGGGGGCAGCGGGGGAGATTCCTGCCATTCCAGAGTTTATATATCCCCAGGAATCACCCCTCATTGAAGGAAAGGTCAAAATTCCCTTTATAAATGTAAGTACCTATTGGTTCCACTAGGGCACCGAGTCAATCTGCGACCTTGAGTTATGTTTGCTTGTGACAACCACGCAGACACTGGATGCCTTTTCTTTTTATGGTGAAGGTCCCTGTGGGGACAGGCTGAGAAAGCTAAGTCAAATAGCTTTTGGAGTGACCCCAATTAATCATCACAAAAGACGGAAATATTTTAGGTGAATTTGCAGATGTAATTACCGTTAGAAATAAATCCCCAAGGAGAATCAATAAGTTACCATTTATACCGAGACTGGGAGTTACCCGGAAATTCGTTCCAAACCTTATAGGATTCCCATTTGTAATGTAGAGGAAATTCAAAAAGAAATTAATAAATCAAAAGAACAAGATACGATTCGAGAAAGCAAGTCCCCTGGATCTCTCCAATTGTGAGGGTTCGTAAGAAAGATGACTTTCTCCGACTATATGTAGATTATAGGAGGATAATGCTGTTACCTAAGATAATGCATACCACTTGCCCTCTATCGACGTAGAGGAAAACCGGTATTTTTCTGTGTTAGATTTGAAGTCTGAATATCATTAAATTCCCTGAAATGACAAAAGTAACGAGAAAATTGGCCTTTATAGCAAATGATCTATTGTTTGAGTATAATTATCTCCATTTAAAGTTGAAGAATGCTCCTGCCCATTTTTCTGTTGTGATGATGTCTGTACTATCTCCTTTATTAGGGCACAGTGTCTTTGTCTATTTGGATGACATAACAGTAATTGGGGCTATGGCAGACAAGCCTGAAATATTTTTATACAATTGTAAGAAGCCTTTAGACATCCGGGAATGAAGATCAATTTAGACAAATGTAAATTTTTTCAACAAGAAGTAGAATTTCTAGGGCACATAGTAACACCCAAAGGCCTTACACCTTATGCCGATAAAGTAGCCGTAGTTAAAGAATTCCCAGTGCCAAAAAATTCTAAGGAAGTAGTCAGCTTTCTCTGGCTCACAAGGTATTACCTCAAGTTTTTACAGAACTTTTGTAACATAACCCAATCGCTAGATTCATTGAGGAAACAGCAATAATTTCAGTGGGAAGAAAAAGAGAAAACGGCCTCTTAGACACTAAAGAATGCATTCCCGAGAGAAGAACATATGGCTTAACCAAGGTTCTACTGGCCTGTTTTGGGAACAACCTACGTGAGTCAGATTACAGTCATTTCTCAGGTAGATGATAAAGGCAATGAGAGTGCTATTTATTTCGCTTCGCAGGCTTAAACGGCGATGTACAGCGGGAAAAAATAAGTAGGGCAAGTGTTTTCTAAGTGAGAGAAAAAAATAGAAAAATAAATGGAAATAAGAAAATAAGAACATGTGAATTCTGCGAGATGCAGAACTTGAGGGGGGAGTGATGGACCTGAGCTTAGCGACTATGGCTGCCCTCTGTTTCCTTTGCGACAAAGAACAACAGCTGTGCTGGGTTGGCACCCACAAAAAGTGTAGAGCAACTGTACCAACCGTGTGTCATACGTTCGTACATACTTCATTTTGTGTATATATTGCTTGTATCTTCGCTCTCCCCTCGCACTAAAATGAACCGGAATAAACATGTCTGTTTTTCCTCATCAGTAACGGTGTAAATTTTAAACATGAAAATTCTTGTTGTCCTAAGCTTTTGTATATAAAGGAGAGTGTTCTATAATAAACTCACTCAGTTGCTTTCAACCTGCCTTTGAGTCATAACCTTCTCTTGGCCCTTCACACAACCAATCATGATCGGGCATAGAGATACGAAGAATAGACCCTTTGAGTAAGATGACTCAAGGGCAACATGTGTTCCGCACCGAGTACCATTTTTCCGAGGGCATTTTCTTAGTAATGTAATGAACTCATAATTAAGGGAGCTGTTGTAATTTCAGTAAAATATTAGTCTCTCTCTACATAAGCACCCCCTAAGGTTATTCATTTTTTTCATCGTTCTATGCACATCTAGACACCTCTTTTATAAAAGTTGGTAGACTGAGCCTCAAACCATAACTCCCATCATCTGAAAAACAGGTTCCCTTAAAAAATGACTTCAAGGTTAGAAAGACATGAAAGTCAGATGGTGCCAGAATAGGATAATTGGGGGAGGATTACGGAAGACTTTCATAGCAACAAGAGTGTGCTTTTGTCTGAGGGATATACGAATTATGGACTGGACCATTGTC
>NC_090766.1:30642971-30645471 GCF_036898095.1 Palaemon carinicauda
TCAATGAGTTTGTATGAATTAGTATAATAATATTTAAAGTAATAAGCTACCTTTCTTGCAAATTTTATCCATCTAGATCAGATAAGATAACGTATCATCCCATTGTTGTCAAACCTCTTCCTGTGGAGATTATATATAGCCTATTGTTTGATTATTGTAAGGGCACATGCCAGTAATTTAAACTTGCCTTCTGGACGAAACCCCCCTTTTTTGTATGTTGGGTTACAATTAAATCACTTGATGTTTGTTACGTAACCCCTGCAAATTTGTAAATGTGACAACATTGTACTCCTCCCGAGTTCTTTTCCAGGGTGGAAATGTGACGCGGGCTGGCTTCTACCAGCGGACTCCAAAAGGCAAGTACTTAAAAGATATTCTCCTGAATCCGACCACCATCATCACCTCGTGAACCATCGCATTGTTGCAGCAATGTTCTTATAAGAATACTCTGTAACCCCGTTTACTATTTGTATAATTTTTATCAAGTAACGTAAATTTTGTTCATTTGTGGTAATGTTAATGTTCGCTCTTAAACGTAACTCTGATGATTTTTGTTTGTGTACTTTAAATATCAAATATATGTCAAACTTTTTAATTGAGTCTTTGTGAACCCGTGTGGCATCACCCCCGAAAGAATCGGTGCAGGAAATATAGTTTGAATCAAAGGTAAACGGCAGATGTCTCTTAAGAAAGTTTGATTCTCAGTTCTGTAACTTGGCCTCGTGCAAAGCTGGTGCACGAGGGTTTACAGTTTGAAGAAAGTTATCATATGTGGTTGTAAATTCCCCAGTGTTTCACCACATTACCAGACCTGTTATAGTCTGGACGGATAGGCGTGAAAGTAGAAATAATTATCAATTAGCCAAAACATTTAATGAACTAGGCATCGTCCCTCAAGGTTTACCACCCAATACCACACATTTCATTTAGCCATTAGATGTCGCTGTTTTTGGTCCTTTGAAAAAAGCATGGGCCAAGGAAAGTAAAGATTGGGAAGTCAAATACAAAGATGAATTAATATCCCAAGTTAGTTTTGCCAAAGATTTCTTTTTTCCTGTGTACTGAAGATGTCACACCTGAAAACATAAAGGCAGGATTTAGAAAATATGTCCTAGTGCCCTTTGATCCTGATGCCCCTGATTATTCTAAGGTGAAGGTCTCATGTCAAACTATACTTCAATCTACAGAAATTCGAGGATGTCAAACAACCATTGACAATGTGTAACACCAAGGGAAGAAAGGGAACACGTGTACAAGAGGAAAGGTTCACTATGTGCTTTAGTACTACATTACAAAGGCTATTTACTATCATGAACAAAAGTTCGTTCCCTTAGACCTCCAGAGAGTGAACACGAATCGCCTCACTATGAATAACCGAAGCTTTCGAGCAAATAAGTCATGGAAAACCCAATAGATGGCGCACCGCAAGGACGTTGGGCGCAGAGAGGAACATTAAGTATTGATTTTTCTAAAGCATTGAGTAAAGAGTCCCTAATCTGATATCGTTAGAAAGTAATAGATGATTTGTTGTTTTTGACGTTACTGAGTTTGCATGTAAAATGTAAAATGCTAGATAAATATGAGAATAAAATTATGGTTACGATATCTACATTCTTGAATTGGTATTCTCATATATTATCGTATTTTATCAACAGACATGACCAAACAAGGGTCATTACAAAACATTTTAGCTTAAATGTGTACGGAAGTGTTTAATACTGCAAGTCGTCTATCGTAAAAACAAAATAAACATTTGTAGAAGCAAGTCGGCAATTTTTTGCTGTTGCCAATTATTATAAAAACAAATCCTTAATGCTAGGTAAAAAATTCTTACAGAAGATGAGATATCTTCTCGGCAGCAACTCTGATACAGCATTCTTTGCCAGTAAATCTGCCTTCTCATTCCAAGAGCAGTTTGGTTAGCTTCTAATACAGCCCGACACTGACCAGCTTCACATTTGAGTCCATCCTTAGACAATGGAAAATATCCCCAATGGCACTTCATTCAGCCGAAAAAAAACTGGGCTGCGTCAATCGTGCTAAAGCAAAGGTAGGATGAACTGTGGATCATTTGCTCTGGTTGGGACTTTCTGAGAGTGGTCAGTGCACCTGTGGAGGACCATCCAATCTCGAAATCACGAACAATTCTTCTTCACCCAAGGGGTTAACTACTGCACTGCAATTGTTCAGTGGCTACTTTCCTCTTGGCAATGGTAGAAGAGACACGTTAGCTATGGTGAGCAGCTCTTCTAGGAGAAGGACACTCCAAAATTAAACCATTGTTCTCTAGTCTTGAGAAGTGCCATAGCCTCAGTACCATGGTCTTCTAGTCTCTTGCTTGAGGATACACTCGGGCCCACTATTCTATCTAATTTCTCTTCCTCTTGTCTTGTTAAAGTTTTTATAGTTTATATGGAATATATTTGTTTTAATGTTGTTATTATCCTTAAAATTTTGTAATTTTCCTTGTTTCCTTTCCTCGCTGGGCTATTTTCCTATC
>NC_090766.1:30660471-30672971 GCF_036898095.1 Palaemon carinicauda
ATCACGAGGCTTACGGTACTTACTTTACATTATTGGAATTGATAGAAGTTCTATACATCAATCAGGTGGCGATTGGACAGAAATCCAAACAAGGTAATTATGGGGTTACTGAAGTGTTACTTAATAAATTTGTTAAGAAAGGAAATAACTAAAAATAAATCCTCACCTACAAATATTAGTACAGTGGCAAAACAAGCAGTGATTTTATCAATCCACTGGCAAGACTTGTCGCACTGACAGTGAAATGAATATAAATGAATTTAGATAAAGTAAACAGTTCTTAAAACCCTGTGTTTGTGTGAACACTTTTTGTTCTAAAGAAGTTGTGTCAATATTTTCGGAGTTGAAATATGCAATAATTTTTTATAAGAAATTTCCGTTGCTCCATCTAGCATTTCAAAGTGCAAATAAAGATCATAATGTAATAATGGACACTTCTCCAGTTGGTAAAGGGGGAACTAAGCGTCAACGGAGAAAATACAATAATAATTGCCAAAAGGTTCGTGCTAACAGGAGATACAGTAGAAACGCATACCAGGTGTTTGCACGAAGGCCGGACTTTAGTTCAGAATGTGTGGCTCCGGTTCAGGTTACCCATTCACACACTGGGATTTAAATCCACCTCCGACAGCGGAGCGGCACCGCTCTTATAAGTTGACTGATAAAACTAATGGAGTCTTTCACATTATAGCGGCTCTGATTTTTTGCCGTCGAGGCACTGCATGAAGCGGGGCCGCTCCCGTTGGCGGTTGTAGTTGGCTATCATGTTCAATGCGCGTCTTCACACCTGGCGGCTTTTTTCCGTCTTTACAAGCGGTGGGCATCAATAGGTCACTGCTTTTCATCATGAAAACATATCGTGAATTTTATGGATATGGATCAAGGTATTGATACAGAACTTCTCATTTCTATAGCTGAAACGAATCCAGTTCTATGAGATCAAAGTATGGATGAGTATAAAAGTCGTAATTTAGTTACATCTGCTTGGAGAGAAGTATGCTGCTGTTTGAATGAATGATTTAAGAATCTTAATAGTAAGAATAATACGCACATAAGATAATGCACATGTTTACCCAAAAAGGCACTTACTACTAGATAGGAGAAAGTTAACATACTTTCTCATTGTTATATTTATATATAAGGCCAACTCAAAACCCCTACTTTACTCAAGAAACAAACAGCAAACGTGTTTCTGATGACATTTGTTGCTAGTCCAGCTTGTTAAAGCTCTTTTAATCCATTTATTGTTAAGGTTTTTTCAAAATGAAAACCATCGTGGTCTCTATAGATGTTGTGAAGAATATTTGCCAACATTCCACTTGAACGATAACTGAATAATATGTTTTGTCATTTAATTTTCATCCTCAATATGGTCATATTAAGATCTCATGCAGTCCAGATTTTTCCCTTAAATACATAAGACACACTTGGTTCCTGATTTTGGTTGGGGTAAAGAAATTTTGGTCAAAATATCTCAAGAAAGATTTAGTTCAGAAGTGGTCGGATCACAATCTTTCCCATGCGTGCCAGTGTTCTTTCTTTCTTATTTTCGACATTTTAGATTATTAGAAAAATTATCTTCCTTTACTTTTCCAAAGAGAGAAGCATATGCATCTTGCATGTCTCTTTGGGCATTGGATTTTTTATAGTCTTTGCCTAATAGATAAAGGTACAAAAGGTCCCTCCTCTTATCCGCCTTGTGGCTCACTACATATTGTTTTCACCATTTAAAAGATAATTGATCTCTGCAGGCGGAGACCGCACAAATAAGCGGTATCGTCTGCAGTAAAAGCGGCGCGGAGACCGCCTCGATTGCAGGAAAAACTCGAATAGTGTGAAAGGGGCCTTTGTGAAGGTTCAGGTAGACTGTCCGGGGCTTCTCCCATGACGGGGACTTCTGTGCGGTATGTGTTTGGGTCCTGGTCTTAGCCCCCAGTCCAATGGGTAGAGTTATCCTAATGACGTCATGTGACGGTATCTCTTACAGTCCAGTTTTCTATAGCTTTGAAAAGCGTGAAGAGTGTGTGAACCTACATAGGTGATATTGTGTGAAATATTTTGCATTGATAATATGTGCTAAGAATTCTGTATAAATGTATGGTGAAGAAAGGATGCTACCTCAATGCTCAGGCATATATATATATATATATATATATATATATATATATATATATATATATATATATATATATATATATATATATATATATATGTGTGTATATATATATATGTGTGTGTGTGTGTGTGTGTGTGTGTGTGTATGTATACATTTGTGTATATAGGCATATATATACATATATATGTATATATGTATATGTATATATCTATCTATCTATCTATCTATATATATATATATATATATATATATATATATATATATATATATATATATATATATATATATATATATGTATATATATGTATAATTATGTACATGTGCATATATAGTATATATATATATATATATATATATATATATATATATATACAAACATATATGCATATATATGTATATATATATATATATATATATATATATATATATATATATATATATATATATATATATATATATATATATATATATATATATATATATATATATATATATATATATATATATATATATATATATATATATATATACATATATATAAATATGTATATATATGTATATATATATATATATATATATATATATATATATATATATATATATATATATATATATATATATATATATATATATATATGTGTGTGTGTGTGTGTGTGTGTGTGTGTGTGTATATCTTTATATACATATATTTATTTATATTATTATTCTTACGAAGCTGGTCTAGTGTAGAGTAAATACTGTAATTTCTTAATGTTTTTATTCATATTTCATATTGTTTTCTTATATGCATTGAAGAGATGATACCCAGCATCTAAAATGAGCTCCTCTCATGTAGATGTAAGTATTTCATATAAAGCACGTAAGACTTTCGTCGTGAATTTCACTTTACTATTTATTGTTATATAAATTCAATGTATATTTAAGAATAAAGTTTTTATTCTATGTAAGTTTGTTATGAAGTCTTACGTAATGTATTTGAGAGAGTTGTAGGATACGTGCGAGATATGAACAAGGGCTTAGGTAATGTTCTTTTATATTTCATGATTTATTGCGTCATGTTTGAGAGAGATTGCTTATTAACATCTGCTTTGGAAAATTCTCTACCATGCACTTTAGAAATTTATAGGATATTATATAATTTCAGATCGTAACATTTTTGTCCTAATTTAAGTTTTGTTCAGACTTAATTTTTCCAGTGATCTATTTTCTTATGTAAATTAGTTTCAAAGTATAGTTTTTTATATAGAATATATTTATTTTTGTAAAGAGTGTATTATTCTAATCATCATTGTTTAGAACCAGACTCCACTCGTTTCCTGTTAAGAACCACTGTAAGTATTAAATACATCGTAATAATACTTGAGAGTAATTACCCAGATTAGTTTTGAGTGTACTTAAAGAGACCTTTGGATATTCAGTGTTTTATATATTGCTGTGTGGGAGCTATTTAACGGTCTCAGAATTCGTGTATTGATGTTTTAAAGTGTAACAGTTTTAATGTAAAAGCAAATAAGGGAGTTTGGGATTCGAGAGGTTGATGAACTTGCCAGTCGTAGTATATATATTATTATATGTTTGGTTCCCAACCACGAACCATATTGTAATATATTTTTAGTGCCCAGACCACGGGAGCCATATCATATAATATATTTTGGTACCCAGATCCGGGAGTCATAATCATACATATTTTGGTGCCCAGACCCTTGGGATTGAGCAAGTCGGTTTTAAATATTTGTGATAACAGGGCCCTGTTTTAATTAAAGGTTTCTTGAATAGTAGTGTTGATAGGATTTTGAGTATTGTTAGTATATTAATTTTTTGGAGAGGCATTAGTTAGTGTTAAATTACAAGATGGCACATTTTAATATCTAAGAGTTTTTGAATAAACCAAGTGTTCATGAATTGTCATAAGCTAACGTAACTAATGCTCAGTGGCTCTTAATCTTAATGGGATGTGGGAACCATGCAACGAGTGGGATGATTAAGGCCAAAATAATGTGTCTATCTTTAGAAGCGTTGATAAAATCAGGAAAGTTGACGGAAGTGAATATTGTGGCAGCTCGTGAACTGTTGGAGGAAGCTGAGGAAGAATTTTTAACGAAGCAAAGTCCAGTTGACCCACAAACTTAAGGCATGAAAGTAGATAGGGGTGTTGAGGTTAAGATTCGACGAATAGCAGCAGAGGATAATTTGACTAAGTTAAAGATGATGGAAAGAGAGAAGGCAATGGAAGCAAGAGAGAAAGAAAAGGAAGCAAAGTGAGAAAAAGAAGCCCAAGAAATTTCAAGACAGATTAATAGAAGCAAGGGAAATCGCAAGACAGGAAATAAAAGAGAGAAGACAAGAAGAAAAATAGATGGAAGAAGCGAGGTATGCGCGAGAGTTAGAGCTTTTCCACGCCCGTGCCCAGCTGACAGAGCAGACAGAGACAGAGACGATTCCTGCTTGGCACGAACCTGTGTTTAATGTTTCGGAAGCCCAAAGGTTAATTCCAAGGTTCACAGAAGAGTCTCCAGATTAGTTCTTTTATCATTTTGAAATGGTGGCAGCGACGATGAAATGGCCGTAAGAAAATTGGTCCGTGTTATTGCCGAGTGTGCTCTTTGGGAAGAGGCGTAGTGCTTATTTATCCGTATCTCAGGTCCAGAGGATGAAGTATCAAGAAGTGAATAGGAGCCTGCTGCAAGTGTATCAGATGACTCCTGAATATTATAATGAAAGATTGCAAGATTTGAGAAAGGACTTGAACATGACTTTCCTAGATTACGCTTATAAGGTACGACAATGTTTTAAGAGATAAACACGTTCGAACGTACTTGAGAGAGAGAGGTGAAGAAACTTGATAAAGCCTCTTCGCTGAGTGAAGATTATAATATTATCAGTCACAGACCCTCCTCGGGCACAAAGTTTCAATCGTCGTTCCAACCAAGTGTCAAGTATTCGCCGAACCATGAAAACCAGTCGGTAATAACTACAGGAACAAGTTCAACAGTTACAACGGAAGTGGCAATGCTACTGTCCCTAAGCACAGCAACAAACGTCAAATCGTCCTCCTTCAAGTATTGTGAAAGATGTGCAGAAAGTTGATATTGTCTGATTTTAGTGTGGCGAGAGAGGCCCTATCAGTCAAGCCAACCGAAAGCAGCGCTCAAGTGATTAAAGATAATTCCACTTCACAGAATGCAAAGACTAAGAAGCAATTGGGAAAGGACGGAGGGGAAAATGAACCAGCCACCATTTACACAACGAACAGAACGAACCCAAAGAGCATGGATGCTTTTAAACCATATATCTATGAAGGTATGTTAGAAGCAATAGACGGTAGTGAGCGAACACCGGTCAGAATATTGCGCTACACAGGTTGTAACCACAATGTGGTGGTGCGGGGAGTACACCTGTTGGCGGAACGGTCTCTCACAGGTGTTTCAATTATTTTGAAGGGAATAGGTGAGGAGGTCATCCCCTTTTGCTGTTTAAAATTGTCATATGAGTTAGTGACAGGTAATTTTGACTTTACGGTAAAAGATTCAATAGCTGTCAAAAGAGTTGGCGTCCTGCTTGGTAATGAAATTGGTGGAGCGCCATTCATACCTTGTTCCATTGTAGTGGAGAAACCTTTGAAGCATAGTCTTACGACTGAACTCAAAAAGGACTACCCTTCTATGTTTCCTAGTAGTTTTATGACTAGGAGTATGAAGAAGAAAGTAGCTGCTGAAGAAGAAAAAGAAATCGAAGAAGCAATGTACTTAGAAGATTTGTTTTCTGAAGAGGAGGATTCCCTTGATAGTATGCAAGAGGAGAACTCTTGATTAAGCCCGAGTGAAGAGGAACAACAAGCAATTGGGCAATAGGACCAAGAGAAAATAGACCTGTAAGAAATTAATTTTGAGGATTTTTTTTTCTGAAGAGGATTCCCTTGATGATATGCAAGAAGAGAACTCAAGAGTAAGCCCGAGCAAAGAGGAATGACATACAATTGAACAAGAGGACAAAGAAGAAAACGATATCGAAGGAGCAATGAACATGCAGGATTTGTTTTCCGAAGAAAAGGATTCCCTTGATGGTAAGCATGAAGAGAACTCCCGAATAGGCCCCAGCAAAGAGGAACGACAGACGAGTGGACAAGAGAACAAAGAAGAAAAAGAAATTGAAGGGGCAATGAACTTGCAGGATTTGTTTTCCAAAGAAGAGGATTCCCTTGATGATACGTAAGACTTGCGTAAAAGAACTCAAAAGTAAGCCTGAGCGAAAAGGTACGACAGACAAGCGGACAAGAAAACAAAGAAGAAATGGATTTGGAAGAAATAGAAAATTCAACGTTTGAAGTAGGGCAAGTGAGTAGGAAAATGCTGATATAATTACAACGAAAGATTCAACGTTAACTGAGTTTTTGTACCGTGTGGTGGACGAGACAGAGGCAAGCAGTCTCCGACCTGTTATCATCTTAAAGATAGGTTGTTTGTAAGGAAGTATAGACCAGCATATTTCCATGGAAGGCAGAAAGGGGGATATATTGGCAAATAATAATTTCTGCACCGTTGAGAAGACAGGTGATCACAATAGCGCACAAGAAGGGACATATGGGGATATGGATGACGACAGAGAAGATAATGAAACACTTTTTCTGGCCTGGCATGCATAAGGACATGAACCAGTTTTACCATGCATGTCACGTATGTCAAACGGGTAAAAGCCCAATGATTGCATCAAGGAAGCTCCCTCACGCCCAATGGAAGTGCGAGGAGAACCCTTAAGGAAAGGATCAAAGAAATGATAGAGGAAAAAGGAAGGATCAAGAGAAAACGGAAGAACATGTCAAGAGGTTGGGAAAAAGAATCGGCGAGACAAGGAAATTTTCCCTAGAAGGCATGAAGGTGACGAATCAAGGACGAATGAAGAAAAGGTTATGCAGGAAAAATACGAACACACAGGTTGCAGGATACTTCAGCAAAGGACCAAAGAAAATGTTAGCAGGAAAAGGGAAAGATCGAAAGGAAAAGGAGGAAGGAAATGTCAAGGATTTCAGGAAAGGAGTCGGCGAGTTAAGGAAATTTTCCTTAGAAGGTGTGAAAACAAGGCAAGGATGAGCGAAGAAAAGGTTTGGCATGAAAAGTATGAAGAGACAGGCTACGGTAGGACGGTAAGTGTTTGTCTACGCATTGGAAAGAAGATTCCCTCTTGCCAACGAGTTCCCAGAACCATTCCGGATTTTGGGGAGAGCAGCGATCATACCTACGTTATTGAGATATCAGGAAAAAGGAAAAATCTGAGGAAGGCCTTATGAACTTCGAAACCGATACTTCAAGCACCAAATTTCACCGAGGAATTCCTTATCGAAGTGGATACGTCAGATAATGGGATTGGAACTTTTTTTTGCGTTTAAGGTAGGAATTCTTCACCCTGATTGCTTTATGACATCAAACCTGGAGAATAAACGAGTCGACTCGACAGTTGAAATGGAACTGCTGGCGCTAATTGCAGTGATGAACAAGTTTTTAATTTATGTATATCAACCACAGAATGAGATCAAATTGTACTCGGCATTTAATGTGAATGAGATGAAAAATAATAATCAGAGGTTAACTAAGAGGTCATTATGTTTGCATCCGTATTGTATTAATGTAAAGCATATATCAGGTAAGGATAACGTGGTTGCAGAATGTTTATCTCAGGCTGAATTGATGGATTCAAGCCAGGAATAAATAATCTTTTTTGGGGGGAGCTATCTTACGAAGTTCGTCAAGTGTAGAGTAAATACCAAAGTTTTTTATTGTTTTTGTTTATATTTTATATTGTTTTCATATATGTATTGAAAAGATGATATCCAGCACGTAAAGTGAGCTCCTCTCATGTAGAT
Organism: Palaemon carinicauda; assembly: GCF_036898095.1. Lineage (NCBI taxonomy): Eukaryota > Metazoa > Arthropoda > Malacostraca > Decapoda > Palaemonidae > Palaemon > Palaemon carinicauda. Next base: position 30,668,445 of record NC_090766.1, read on the forward strand.
GTAAGTATTCTATGTAAATTACGCAAGACTTTCGTCGTGAATTTCATTGTATTCTTCATTCAAGTTAATATATGTAAATTTACGTTATTTTTAAGAATTACCTTTTTATTTCAATTTTGTTTGTTATGAAATCTTACGTAATATATTTCAGAGTGTTTTGTGATTAGTGCGAGATATGAACGAGGGCTTAGGTAATGTTCTTTGATATTTTATGATGCATAACGTCATGTGTGAGAGAGATTGTTTATTAACATGTGCTTTTGAAAATCCTCTACCATGTGCTATAGAAATTTAACAAAGAGCCTGGTGATAGGATGCTATCTTTTTTTTTTTTATTTCAGGGACAAAGGGTGTGCGGAGCTAGCTGACTGAGAGAGCCGGCTGGTTTGGCATGGGTACAGCGTTTGGGAGAGTAATACTTGACAACTGACGCCTTTTGCATGCCCACCATCGTTTCCCAGTTCGTTGGGAAGGTTCTGGAAGCAGTTAGATTTCATATAAAAGGTGACCCCAAGGTTAGATTATAGTGATAGAGATTACCAGCCTTAATATTGACATATCACTCTCTCACTTTCACACGTAACCCAGTGCATTCCTTTTTAAAGTGTTCAGTACGAATAATGTGTCCTCTCCTAAGTGACTCTGTGTCCCAAAGCAAATCATGTGACGAAAAGATACGTAAGACGAAATGGTGATTTTGAATTCATTGTATTAGTATGAGTGCTGGAAATTTGTAGAGTTTTTGCAAACGGCCCTGTACGAAGGATAGATTTTGTAATGTCATCTGGTTCTCTATTTTTCAATATGTCAAACTTGAATATTGTATAAATCAGATTTAATCTCAAGTTTTAGTATAATATACATTGTATTATTTCTTTTCTGAGTCTAAGGCATATTGAGATATAATAGTTTATGTCAAGTTATTATATAATTTCAGATCGTAACATTTTTGTTTTAAAAAAATGTTTTGTTCAGACTTAATTTTTTCAGTGACTTATTTTGTTATGTAAATTCATTTCAAAGTGTAGTTTTTAAATAGAATATATTTATTTTTGTGAAGAGTGTATTATTACAATCATCATTGTTTAGAGCCAGATTCCGCTCGTTTCTTATCAAGAACCACAGTAAGTTATAAATACGTCGTATTAATACTTAAGAGTAATTACCCAGTTTAGTTTTGATTGTACTTAAGAGACCTTTGGATATTCAGTGTTTTATACATTGCTGTCTGGGAGTTATTAACGTTCTCATAATTCGTGTATTAATGGTATAAAGGTAAGAGTTTTAATGTAGAAACAAACAATAGATTTTGGAGTTTGTGAGGTTGATTAACTTGCCAGTCGTAGTATATATAACATTATATGTTTGGTTCCCAGTCACAAACAGTAGTATAATATATATTTAGTGGCCAGACCACGTGGGCCATATCATGTAGAAAATAATATATATATATATATATATATATATATATATATATATATATATATATATATATATATATATATATATATATATATATATATATATATATATATATATATATATATATATATATATATATATATATATATATATATATATATATATATATATATATATATATATATATATATATATATATATATATATATATATATTTATATATATGTATATATATATATATATATATATATATATATATATATATATATATATATATACAGTATATATATATATATATATATATATATATATATATATATATATATATATATATATATATATATATATATATACAGTATATATATATATATATATATATATATATATATATATATATATATATATATATATATATATATATATATATATATATATATATATATATATATACTGTATATGTATATGTATATATATATATATATATATATATATATATATATATATATATATATATATATACATAATTTATATATATACATATATATCTTTATATTTATATATTGATATGTATATACATATATATATATATATATATATATATATATATATATATATATATATATATATATATATATATATATACATATATATATATATATATATATATATATATATATATATATATATATATATATATATATATATATATATATATATACATACTCACACACATGGACACACACACACACACACATATATATATATATATATATATATATATATATATATATATATATATATATATATATATATATATATCAGTATATATATATACATACACACACACACACATATATATATATATATATATATATATATATATATATATATATATATATATATATATGTGTGTGTGTGTGTGTGTGTGTGTGTGTGTTTGTGTGGTTGTGTGTGTATACTTAGTTTTTGTAATCATAATTAGCTTCAATATATTTGCTACATTACCTTTTTTGTTATTAATGGTACGTTTCCCTTATAGTTTAAGCTAATGAGTGAAGCTGTTATAACTTGGGTAATTTGCTTGGTGAAGTATTTGGAGCCAGTCATCTATCATTCGTCCTAACGAATGACAGAAGCCCCCATATATTGCCTCTGGAATGAGGTGGAGTTCAGTTCTGAAGATGCTGCTCTACGAAAACTTTGTGAGCCTTCAAGGAATCAGTTCTTAAGATACTGCTCTACAAGTTAGTTAAAAGTGAGACACGAACCAATGAAGTACTGTTTCGAAGAACAAGGATAACTGTATCCGTTAAGTGAAAGAAAGGGGGTAAGTTCTGAATATTTTACCTTATATAATTATCTTGTTTTTTGAGAGCTATATCGTTTGCTCAACATTTGTTCTGTGTCTTTGATTAAGTGCATGGTATGTTAAATTGCCATTATTTATATATATATATATATATATATATATATATATATATATATATATATATATATATATATATATATATATATATATGTATGTGTACACACACACACACACACACACACATATATATATATATATATATATATATATATATATATATATATATATATATATATACATATATATATATGCAGTGGGCCCCCGTCATACAACATTAATCCGTTCCGGAGTTGGTATCGTATGGTGAAAATGTCGAATGGCAGGCAATAGAATAGCTAATGCGTGCAAAACCCCAGGTAAAACATTGAAATTTAGTATGTAACAAAAAAGTATAGTAAGCACTGTACTACAGTATACTTATATAGAATATACATGTACTGTACAGTATATAATTAAATAACATTACAGGATAAATAAGAATTATATACTGTATAGTTCTGTAAAGGAAAAATTAAATTTTATTTACCTTTGGAGTGACGTGACTTGAGCTGGTAGTGGGTGGAAGCAGAGGGGGGAGGAGACGGTAGATATAGAAACGTATCAATGCTTATTATGTTATGTACACTTAATAATAAATTTATTCTTACTATTAAACACTTAAAATTCACAATGCTTTTTTTATCATTTTTGTCTTTTGAAATTTTGTCTATGATTTTTTTTTTAGAACTTAAAAAATTACTCCTTTTTATCTTTTTTAATAGAATCTCTAATATCATATTTGCTTTCTGACACTTCTCTTTTGGAGAAATATCTATCCAAAGAAGCCTGTTTCTGACGATTCCTCAACATATTTCTAAAATGACTTATACACTTGTCATTAACACTCTCCATAAGACGACTTGTGTGAAGTTTTTCTGGGTGCTTTTTTTTCAATGAAACTCGTAAGGTTTTCATACCAACCGATAGTTTCCCTTATTTCTGCCGATGTCGTTTCTTCAGTCTCCCCCCCGCCCGTCATCGCCACCACTAGAGCTCTGCTCTTCTTGAATGATGATCAACTGCATTGCCTCTAACTCCTTGAAATCTTCAGTCGTAAGCTCCTCCCTGTGCTCCTCGATAAGGTTATGGACGTCAGCCTCATCGACAACAAGCCCCACGGACCTCCCGATTGAAATTATTTCCTCAACATCACCCTCAGGGGCAGGATCATCAACGGCCTCGTCTTCGGTTGACGGATCGAAACGTTTGAAGTCTCGTTCTGCCACAAAAGCTGGCCATAGTTTCTTCCATGAAGAGTTCAAGGTGAGCCGTGAAACCTCATTCCAAGTTTTGTCGATCATCTTCAGGCATTGAACGATGTCAAAATGCCCCTTCCAAAATTCACGGAAGGTGAGTTGTGTGCATTCGGTCACTTCGAAGCATCTTTTGAACAGATGCTTCGTGTAAAGCTTCCTAAAGTTGGCAATCACTTGTTGGTCCATAGGCTAGAGGAGAGGGGTGGTGTTTGGTGGCAGATAGAGAACCTTGATGAAGGAGAAGTTAGGATGAATGATGTCCTCGAGGCCAGGAGGGTGAGCAGGGGCATTGTCCAGTACCAGGAGACATTTGAGAGGAAGATTGTTCTTTTCTAAAAAGTTCTTGACAGCAGGACCGAAGCAGACGTTAATCCACTCAATAAATATGGTCCTTGTGACCCAGGCCTTGGCATTAGACTTCCAAAATACAGAGAGCCTCTC
>NC_090766.1:30677971-30680471 GCF_036898095.1 Palaemon carinicauda
TTTTCTTAGACTTGAAATCATCCCATCCCCACCATGATAGCTGATTAGTGAGTTTACTCAACATGGTTATTTATGATGAATATTATTGTCTGGTGTTTGCCCAGTTTTCATCTCCACGCTAGCCAATGATAATTAGTAACGGTGGGAGACTATAGTCTGATCGCTTACAACAAACCAGCCTAGTAATAGTAGCCCTTACAAGTCTGCGTTGCTAATCATGGTGATATGCAAACCCTTTCACCAAGTTAGGTATCCCTACTCAGAAATGTTAGATTGTATTGAGAAATCCCTTCTTTTGTATTATTCTCTCTCTCTCTCTCTCTCTCTCTCTCTCTCTCTCTCTCTCTCTCTCTCTCTCTCTCTCTCTCTCTCTCTCTCTCTCTGTATATATATAAATATATATATATTTTTTTTTCTTTTTCATTGTTATAGTCTTTGCAGAGCAGCCGATTGCTAAAAATCGAAGTGTTGCTCTAGACGTGCATATGATGATATAGTTTGTCCTATATTGATTTCTTGTTTTTTTTTTTATATAAGTTTGTACTTGAGCCAAGAGTATAAAATGAATTATCGCCTATCTTCAAGTAGGTAACAAACAGAGCGTCACTTTCATCTTGAAATTCCAGCAACGAAGTCGTGGAACTTCTTAATGTGTCACGGTGTTTCAACCACTCTGCAATCCACCCTTCTTTTTAGAGGATTTCTTGGTTTCTTCTTCATACCCGGAAATTATTATGGCGTAGAGCACAGTCTTCTCTTCACGAAAGACTCCTACCAGTGTTATCGTACCATATTACATTACCACAAACACACGCTGCCGACTGATTAGTGATTACCTATAGGCCGTAACCCATCTGTCGTACAGCTCTGCCGTTTGGACGAAGTTTCGGTTATAGTTTGCATATTTTGTATGATAAAGACATAGTCTGAAGACCGAGTTGGACCGTGTGGATTCAGCGTTAGTAGCTACCCAGCGGTTTAGCAGTACACCCTGCTAGTAAATCTCTGCCGCTCGGAAGAAGTCCGTGTCTGTCCATTTCTCATCTCTTTTTACACTGAGAAGAGGCCAATGTGTATTGGTTGAGATTTAGTGTGATTTGATTACTTTAGTTTCTCTTATGGGATTTTTGTATATATATATATTTATATATATATATATATATATATATATATATATATATATATATATATATATATATATATATATATAAATCTATATGTATATATATATATATATATATATATATATATATAAATATATATATATATATATATATATATATATATATATATATATACATATATACATATATATATATATATATATATATATATATATATATATATATATATATATATATATATATATATATATATATATATATATATATATATATGTAATGTATAAGGCCTTGAAAGAAAATGGAAACTGAAGAAGCCTAACTATTAGTTCACTTGTTATTATTATTTCCCATCTTATTACCTGACTTATCCCTTATCGGAGTTAAGTATTGAGATACCGTAAAGCGAAAGACGTCTCATTTTTATTCTAATGGAAATTATCTTATGGTAGCAGATCGTTGGCGTTGACCACGTCTTATCTAGAAGACGTGGAATGAAAAAATTTTCAACATCTAAATTCCCCGAATGGCTATTTCGGGGTATGAGTGAAGCGCCTGAACTGTAATGGTGGAGACGTAAAAAGATTATTTGGCTTATTGTTGAATATTTATTAAATATGCAGTGTTTCCATAACAGACGCCTTGAGAAATGGAAGAAGGACTTTCTAGATTTGATGAGGTGCTGCTGAATGTAGGTGCGTCGTGAAACTTTGAGTCTGAACTGATTATCATTAATAAAAGGAGATTAACCATGCCAATGACTCAAACTCGTCTCTTGCTGAGATGGGCCGGTTAGCATCGGGAAGAAAAAATATTAGTTATATTAATGTTAAGTAAATTCATAAAATAAAATATATATTAAACGTAAATGATAAAAATATTTAAATTGGGGTAAAATTATGTGATAAAGAGAAATTTAAATCTTATCTATAAAACCTACGTTTCTTACAAAAAGTTAAAATCATAAAAACAGGAATATTCTTAGTCTGATAAAAGGTTGATAAAAACTTTACCACCAAAACAGATATTCTCTCTCTCTCTCTTTCTCTCTCTCTCTCTCTCTCTCTCTCTCTCTCTCTCTCTCTCTCTCTCTCTCTCTCTCTCTCTTTCAGAAACTTTATAGTCGATAAAAATATTACTATGGTTAAAATAAGGTCACACTCATTGCACTTGGATACTGCTTCACAAGTGCACATCAAATACCCATGCGTGAGTTTTATCTGACCTATATGAAATATGACTTCTCTCTTCCTTTTTCTTTACAATGAAGATTCTTATAGAGAAACAACTGGCTCTAGATCCATTATTATTATTATTATTATTATTATTATTATTATTATTATTATTATTATTATTATTATTATTATTATTATTACAAG
>NC_090766.1:30682971-30715471 GCF_036898095.1 Palaemon carinicauda
CAACTCGGATAAATGACCGAGAGGAACATGTAAGTTCTTTGTAAACTTGGCTTTGTTCAGAAATCCAGGTAAGCAACATGTAATAGAGGTCATGCAAACAGTATCTGGCTGCTGCGTGTACTTACTTTGATCCCTGGAACCCTCTAGTAAAGAGTGTCTCATCAGATTAGGTTCACACTAAATAACATGTTTTCCGAATAGGATGTTTGGCAGGAACTTGAATTATTTACCAGTGTTACTACTATTGAAAGTAAGTCTCATATTGAGGTGGTGTGGACATGTTGTAAGGTTGAGTGAAGGGTGGGAGTAAAGGGGGGCTTGGGTGGAACCTATTAGGTGTAGAAAAATTGGAGGGAGTTAAATGATTAGATGACTGATAAAGTGATGGGTTTATAGAAGAAGGGTTTGGTGAAGGAGGATGCTTTCGATAGAAATAGTTGGAGAAGATGTATCAAGCAAACAGCCCCTTTTTTTTTTAGAAATAGCAGTGGGACTGATGGTGAAATTATTTGCCAATGGGGAAGAATGTATATCGATATTCTCAGATGTATGCCAGTGCATTACTGGCATTATAAGTATAGATACAAGACCAACAGAATTAACTATAACATCACTAATAGTCATAGCAGAAGTAGTGGATGACAAATTTAACAAAAGGTTGGTAAACAGATTATAGAATGGACTTAAAATGATTTGGGGAAGGCCTTTCCATCTTTAAATCATCTTTAAATATTTTGTGGTTCATGTTTTGATGAAGCATTGGTCACCCATAATTACTTTTATTCACTCTCTTTTCTTTTACATTGTTTATGATTTGCAACAGTCAACAGAACACTTGGTATAGTTGGCTCCATAAATAAGGTGCACTATTGCTTTGGAGAAAATTCTGGCAACTTTCCACTTAGAGAAACATCTGATTACTATATCCTTCGAAACATTTGGTAACTATCTGTGTCTCAGAATACCGTGATGTGTACCGAAGCTTATGAAATCAACTTTACACAATTCAATGCTTAGGTAAATAGATCAACCATTGCTATAAGGAATTAGGTAATAATTGTTCCTCACTAAGAAACGAATTGGTGGTAGGTAAATGTGAATAAAAAAGAATGTAAATACCCATTTCATTGAAAATTAAGTTAATATAATTATTACTAAATTGACACCGCTTTCCTCAAGAGATTTCCTTTTCTTATTCCCAATCTTGGAAGATATTCGAAGCAACATCATTCAACAAAAGATAAGGATACTAATAGTTTATTACTTTTTCCTCAAATTACTTTTTGATAGGATTTCTAATTTCAATATGCAATATCTAAGAATAATTTCCTTTATTTTATTATTATTATTATTATTATTATTATTATTATTATTATTATTATTATTATTATTATTATTATTATTATTATTATTATTATTATTATTATTAACTAAGCTACAATACTAGTTAGAAAAGAAGCATACTATAAGTCCAAGGGTTTCAATAAAAAAAAGTAGCCCAGTAAGGAAATAAATAAAATGCAAGAAAAGTGATGAAAAATCGAAATAAGATATTCTAAGAGCAGTAACAACATTAAAAGAGACCTTTCATATATTAGCATTAAAAAGAGACTTATGCCAGCCTGTTCAACATACAATCATTTGCTGCAAGTTTGAATTTCTGAAGTTCCGACGATTCAACTATCTAATTGGGAAGATCATTCCAAAACTTAGACACAGCTGGAATAAAACTTCTAGAACAATGTGTAGTATTGAGCATGATGATAGACATAACAACATTCCTAGTATTAAGAATAGGGTGGTACTATTAATGCAAAGGATGGTCAGAATCATGAAAAATCTTATGCAACATGCATAGCAAACAAACAGAACGACAGTGCTAGAGACCTTTATCTAGATCAAGAAAAATAAATATATTACACCATAAGCTCCTGTCCAACAAATTGTGATGAGATTAAGCAGCTGAAGACTAGACAGGAGAAAAATTCTAAAACAAGGGTAATAAAAGATATTACGTTTATCCACACTAGATTGATCACCGAAAATCTTAAGACTTTTTCATTAACCCAATTTTTTGTGCAGTTGAAGAGACACCCCCAATGTGTTTCTCAAAATTGAATTTGATATTAAGAACCACGTTTAGAATTTTAAAAGCCATACAGAGTTTAATATATATATATATATATATATATATATATATATATATATATATATATATATATATATATATATATATATATGTATATATATATATATATATATATATATATATATATATATATATATATATATATATATATATATATATATATATATATATATATATATATATATATATCAATGATGAGAACCGGATATTGCGGAGCTACTGTCCTCGTCCTATATAAAAATATACTTTGAGCTTTGTTAGGATACAACTTCATGCTCAATAATTTGCAGCAAAAACTAATTTTAGCTAGATCTCTATTACGGAATTCAGCAACCTCAGATCTACAGTCAGGAGATGGAATTGATTCACAGCGAGTAAAATCATCTATATATGCAACGATGTTGTTTACTAGGCCAAACCATATGCCATGTGTATATAGTATGAAAAGCAATGGGCCAAGAACACCACCCTAAGGAACACCAGATATCACATTCCTATACTCATTAAGGTGCCCAGCACGTCAACACCAAATGTTTGTGATCTATTACTTAAAAATTCAATAATGATGCTAAGAAAAGACCCACCAACACCCAACTGTATGGTTTTGAGAACAAAGGCCTCATGATTAACATGGTCAAAAGCAGTACTAAAAGCATAGCCAATCATACGATCCTCCTGACCACAATCAATGGATATCTGTACAGCATTAGAAATTGTAAGAAGGGCATCACATGCTCCAGGGCCTTTACGAAGGCCAAATTCCAAACTAAGGAACATATGATTACCTTCAGCAAACCTATTTAGACGTTTTGCCAAAAGACGTATACAGTTTTGATAAAATAGGTGTTGTGGAAATTTGGTGGTAATCACCTGGTAAAGAAATGCCATAAACACATTTACATAATAGTGTAAGATTACTAATTCTCCGTGTGCTGAAAGATCCTCTTTTTGTTAACTTGCTAAAAATGGTGAACTTAGGAGCTAAGAAATCTGCAGTCTTTATAAAAAAAAAGGAAAATACTACTTGGATATACATCTCCATAAGTATCAAGATCCATGAACCGAGCTTTAATTGCACGAAACCGAAAAGCTAAATTAGTTATTTTCATCCTCAGGAACACAGGAATGATGAAGATCCAGTTTGTCATCACTCTGCTTAATGCCAAACTCTTCAGCATAACGGGTTGCATTTTCCTTTCAACAGCGAGTGACAGAGCCCTCTGGTTCAAGTACAAGAGGAACTGTTATGTCTACACCATCAAAGAGTGCAGATTTAAGAATAGCTCACTACTCATGTCCCTGAGTTGTACTAGACTAGAGAGTACTAGAATTTACAATAACCTTAAAGTTGGGAAAGTATTAAACAAATTAGTAGGATTTCTTACAATACGAGTGGTTAAAACATAAAGACAGATATTTCAAAAATCTCCGGGGCCGATAAACAGAATCGTAATGACAATTCTTCATAAATGTGACTTAGAAAGGGGCAGTATGCAAAAATGTCTCTATGTTGTATCATATTATTGGTAATACCTGCATACACAGACAAGGAAACACCAAAATGATAATTTCCAAGGATACTTTTTTTTCCACCAATTATCAGGCTCTTTTTAATACTATTGTGCAAAAACAGTTCTATTGTGAACAAACTGTTATGATTTCAAACCAACTGTAGACGGTAAAACTTTTAGGATAACTCTTTAAATATTTCTGACCTTCTCATCTTCCCAGATTACCCTCCCGTATGTAGCTAGTTCTAAAAGTGTTGTCTTCTCCATCATACGCTTCAATACTATCCAGAGTTCTAAAAGTTTTATTCCAGCTATGACCAGACTGTGAAATAATTTTTCTAATGAAGCAGTTGAATCATTGGAACTTCTGAAGCTCAAACTTACAAGGAAAGTTTATATGTTAAACAGGCCGACGTAAGTCTCTCTTCACAGTTTATGCAGATATTTTATATTGTTTTTCAAAATTTTTCATATAATTTTCAAACTTCATTATTTTCTTTTCTCATTGGGCTAATTTTTCCCTATTGGGGTCATTGGGCATATTTTTAACTATGGTTTTGCTATCCAATGATGATGATAGAAATAGTAAACACAATGATTCTGTATCAAGGTTCCTGCAGTTCAATACAGATTCTAGAAATTACAGGAAATGAGTCTAGAATGTTAACAATAACTATAAAACATCATATTAAACAAGATAAGAATTGGAAATTCTACCCGAATAAAAAAGAACAGTCTATAAGTAAAGTTTAGGCATTTAATTAAGCAATATGTTATGCTTCAGGTAGCAGACTTCATATACGGTATACAAATCACAAAGCCATAGAAATTTTGACAATGTCTATCCAAAGCAAGGAATTCAATATTGTCTGCTGTTTTAGTAGAAGTATGTGATAACGAATTCACCTGAATCTATTTGGCTGGACTTGAGAAAATTACTATTACTCAAGAACAAAATGATACTTATGAGCAATAAAAGAATCATGGCTTTAGCATTTACAGTATGCTAAAGGTCAAAAGCTGGTATTAAAAAGACAAAGAAAAATATGCTAAGATACAATAGTATTCTCGATTTCTTTTCTTGATGTTAATGCTACGGTAATATTCAAATAGCAAGAAACCAGCTTAAACTATGATTTATAGTTCTTAGAGGGCAAAAAATTAAACTTCTGAATGCCAGGAAAGTCATGAAGCCCATTGTTAAACTAAAAGAAATATTTCCATCATGTGGATTTCCATACAAGTAATTTGAGTATTCATTTCTACAAAATAGCCTGGGCTAAAATCAACCTAAGCGACATGTTGCGAGTGGCACTAGTGTGGAAGTGGGGTGGCATCTACGCGGACACTGATTCCATTTGCATCAGGAGCACATCGAATCTCACTGACGCAGTAGGAATGGAATCGGACAGTAGAATAAATAATGCCTTTCTAATTGGTCAGCCTCGGCATAAGGTCTTCAGGATGCTTATGGAGGACATTCAGAAAAATTTCAGGGTATGTTACACTGGAGGATAACAACTTCATAGTAGTTATCATCCAAGAAAATTTTGCAAATTTAATTTTTCGAACCTTAAACCATCATGAAAATACTGTGATATGGCAATAAGTCTGCTCTCTCTCTCTCTCTCTCTCTCTCTCTCTCTCTCTCTCTCTCTCTCTCTCTCTCTCTCTCTCTCTCTCTCTCTCTCTCTCTCTCTCTCTATATATATATATATATATATATATATATATATATATATATATATATATATATATATATATATATATATATATATATAATGTGTGTGTGTATAGTGTATTGTTCGTCTATCAATATAATGTATATTAATAATGTTATTCAAACCCTCATAGCCAAAAAATTTCACATCCAAAACTACAGTTTTCACGTAATGGCTAGCACATACCATTATCCATACCAATATTACAATACAACATATCAAGACTCTTTCTGAACTCTCCTCTCCTCTTCCACAAATTACAGTTGGGGAGTTTAATTTACTTAATTCACCCGCCAGTGGATCCATGCAATTCTCAATCAATAAATATTTATTGTTTCAGTCTAATTGTTTTACTTATCTTCATTCACAGAGTAAAATTTGGGATGCGAATGGGCCTCAAGCTATAACAAGAGATCGCCAAAAATGATAAAGGATGCGCAAACATGAGAGTGCTTCCCATCGAGTCATTGTATCCTATACCTTACCAACAACACAAGAAATACTCAGAAGATAGAAAAGAAACAGACTTGGCAAAGGTAAAACAGGTTGTATAAGGATAAAAGAAAAAAAATTATGGGCATGTCTTAAGCATTACTTCCAAAATATGCTGATAACCTCAAAACTTCTAATATGTCAGGCCTGGTGAAATCAAACTTAAAATTGAAAGTCTTGTTATATATCGTTTCTTTTGTTCAATCATAAAACCCATAGATGATGGATGCAGGAAATTGGGGGAAACACTTTCAGTAGCACTATGAAGTACATTAAAAGTTTAAAGAGATTGAGCAGCAAAATGGAAGAAAATAATGTAGAATATATGTAACTTAGAAGGCTAAAAATTACGGACTATAGTAACATTGCGAAATATATCTTAGGAAATATCTACAGTGGACAACGTGGGGCGCACTGACGGCAATACCCCCTTAGGAGTGATAATTATAGAAAGTAATTGCACATATTTAGGGATATTTACAAATCTAAATCACTTATTTAAAAAAAAAGTAACTATCTATAGGGTGACGCAAAAAAAAAACGGTCATCACCTAAACTTGAATAACTTTTGAAATAAATAATCAATTCCTTTTATTTTCCAGATTTATCAAGAAAAATTAATGTTTTAAGAGTCTACCAAATTCGACTTTCGAGATACCATGGACTACTGAGGAAAAGACATTTATAGTTGAGGCATATATTCGGTTGAATGGTCCAATGATGCCATGTTTGGAGATGGTGACCCAGGCAGTGCACTTCACCGAGTGTAATGGCCTTTGCAGACAGTGCTCAGGGGGTGTGCTACCCCAGAAGATATTGTTCTTACGTGACCTGACAACAGAAAATGTGCCTCGCCTGAAAACCAGACATTGCCAAGGAAGTCTGGCACAGCATCAATCTTGTCGCAAAACCACTGGCACATGATCACTCGCTTCCTCATGTTGTCAGGTGTAAGCTTGTGTTTAATCTGTATCCTATAAGGATACAGGTGGAGATCTGCATTCAAAATTCTCCGCACGGACTCCCGATTGATTTCAAACTCCTGACTTCGCCGTCGCACCGACTTGTTTGGGCTGCAGACAACAGAGTCTGACTGCAGCAATGTAGTGTGGCGTCCTTGATGATTTTGGTCGTCAAGAGTGTGATTGTCAGTTAGTGTCTTTAAAATTGAGTTTATGCACAGTCCCATGGGTTCTGAACTTGTTGACCCATCTGTAGATCATTGAGTGGACAAGAAAATTCTTGACATCTGAACCGTTCTTTGAATTGTAATTGAGCTGCGTGGATAGACTTCAACCGAAAATATGCCTCAACTGTAAATGTCTTTTCCTCAGTAGTCCATGGCATCTCAAAGGTCGAATTTGGTACTCTTAGAACATTAACTTTTCTTGATAAATCTGAAAAATAAAAAGAATTGAATATTTATTTCAAAAGTTATTCAAGTTTAGGTGATGTCCGTTTATTGTATCACCAGAGCCAGGTGTAAATTCATCATCACACAATTACCTCAGCTGAAACTTAACCCTAAGAGAATTGAAAACAAAAAATACCTAATCTGTGTAGATGAAACATCAACACGATCTGATATCACTTCAAATCCCCTACACTAAGAAACCAAGTAAGAAATCCTGTAAATCTTAATTTACTCTATCATTTTGCCACTGCCTCTCCTGGCCTGGTCCTAAGGTTAGTGGAGGAGGGTACTCTTGAGCAACCATTAAACCTTTAAAACCCTTAAATACCTCAATTCATTTGTGATAACATTTATAAAAATCATTTTCTCTTATCTCAGAACTTCCCACTAGTTTATTTGCCGTCATAACACACAAATGGCAAGTTGCCAAACTTTCATCTCATTTTTCTCTCAAATTTATGACCATATATGCCATCCATGGTTAGGTGTAGGACAAGCATCTTCATCCCTTTGCACATTTACGATAAAAAATGTCTACGAAATAAAGAGAATGGTTATAAATTGATGACGATACTCGCGAACAAAGAAGGCTTGGTACAATGGGAAAAGGGGTAACAGAGTAGGAGTAGTCTCGTCGCTACTTGTACATTAGATTAGATTTAAGAAATTAGGGCATATTTTCCTGCACTGGGGACTGAGAGATCATTCTGCAATCAAATGCAAAATGGGGAAAATCATGCAGTTGCATTAAGGAGTAAAAGCCAAGAGAGGTTGGTCTGCAAGAAGGAAGCAAAGAATAAAGGATAAAGGGGAAAACTAGTGAGTTCGAATGGATGCGACAAAGATACCTCAGTAATGCCTATAGTATACAATTTGAGATTCCCAGAAGACACTGCCCAGTGGATGACCCGACCGCTAAGCTTGGACATAGCATAGGCTCAACGGAGAACTATGGCATTGCTGATATATTTGGTAGTCACCTAACTCATTTTTAGAATGTTTATTGCTGACATATTTTTTAGTTACCTAGTTAAATTTTAGAATGTTTATCTTATCCCACTCACACTGAAATAGTTCAAGAATCTTAAGGCATAGTACATTTTAGTTTCCTAGTCCATCAAAGGTGAAAACCTTCAAGTTGTGTTGTTGATCAAATTGGAAGTCTCCTCCCGCACACCAAAGGCAATATATCAGGCTCCTTTAATTTAGTCCAGTAAAGAAGACGAACAACATCTCAAGTGACGGAAAGGATATTAGATAGGTAAAGACGACATTCGATGTTTCTCAAATGAAATTTCTAAAATAAATGGACGAGAGAGTGCAGGGGATATTAACCTCATGCTTAGATTGTATTAAGCAGAATACAAAAAATAATGAAATATACTCCAAGTACTAATACAACTTAATTTCTCCTTCACAGCTATTCAATAGCTCATACACCCTGCACTTTTGGAACAAGTTGACAATGAATACTCCAGTCAGTGCAAAGGGCCACAGCATCCTGATTACTGCAGCCAAGACGTTTTGCCCCGTCACCTACAATATTGCAACGTCGAATTCTAATTTCTATTAGAATTAATGCCAACCATCATATATGTCACTTTAGTGCATGCTTAGTTTGCTTGATATTTTCTTTCAGAATTCTTAAAGAAATTTTTCTACCAGAAACTTTACCCAATCGTTTATTAAAGTGGTGCAGGATTCTTTTCTTATTTTTTTTTTTTTTTTTTTGGTGTGTGTATTTTTCCATCACTCAAACTTTGAAGGTCTACAAGAGGAGCATCATATTCAGCCAATGCCTGGCCCTCTCAGGTACGAATTTGAGAGGAGAGGGGTTTTGCATACTGATCATTCATATACATGGTCTTTCTCTAGGACTTTGTACTGTTTCTTTCCTTTGCCACTAATGAGTGGTATTTAAACTTTAAAAAAAGCAAGTACGACATTTTGGGGAGAACTACTCCTTAAATTTATATAAGGAATTTTTAATTTATGTATGTAAAGCAATCAGTGTAACTGGTACCCCAAGACAGGTAATAACTTACGGCAAAGATCATCGTGTTAACTTTTAGGCCTCTTAATAATTTTTGTATTCTCACGAGCCTAATATGCAATGATAATAATTTCACAACAAATAATATATTATTTCTTAACTATGGTTTGATTTACCTTGGTGTATTACATTTTCTATCCAGAGTTGTTACCTGTGTTAATAGAAGGACAAATCCCAGAGAATTTTTCATCAATAAAAGTCGTTGGACCATCTCACATGCCATCTATTTTTCATCTTCAAAGGCAGCATAAGATTTTAAGAGGCTCATGGGATAGTTGATTTTGCTTCCTTGCTGCCATCACGATGATTAAAGATATGGCATTGTCTCTCTTACTTTATCCTGGCAGGCAAACAGAATAACTTCCCAGAAGCCCTGGATGATCTTCCACGTTAGATTAGCCCATATGTATATATATATATATATATATATATATATATATATATATATATATATATATATATATATATATATATATATATATATATATATGTAATGTATATATATATATATATATATATATATATATATATATATATATATATATATATATATATATATATATATATATATATATATATATGTATGTATATACATATATATATATATATATATATATATATATATATATATATATATATATATGTATATATATATATATATATATATATATATATATATATATATATATATATATATATATATATATATATATATATATATATATATATATATATTTAAACTAGTATAGATATTCAGCTTGTTCAACACTTCAGCAAACTTGAATAATTCACCTTCCCCTTCTCGACTATCTTTTACGTTAACTTTTAAGTTAGTTATAATGTTAAAAATATTACCGTTAGGAGGCGACAATTTCTCTCATAAGATCTTATAGACGGTCATATGTAATCTTTCATTTTATAAATTTGCCAATTATTTCCAAGTTAGCAATTACCACAAATTATTTAAAATCTGTCTCGTAATAAATTATACGATGCAAATTGGATAACTGTGATAGGCCAAAACTCCAATGAAGGCATGAGAGCTTTGCAACTGGACCAATGGAGAATTTGAAAATATTTCTTGATAAGTTCAAGGTTCATGAAAAGGATAGTACTATCAGTTCCACAGTAGATTCGGTATGTTAAGCAGTCTAATTACTATTTCGGATTTTCTCCAATCCTCTTCCCTTTTGTATAACACAAGTTTAATAATTTGGGATAAATCGGACCAAATTTGACGAAGAAACCGTCTAAATAATTTTAGAACTTATCGTTGGTAAAATGGTCATGGCATCTTTTTCCTGTTACAAAACTTTTGTTCATGTACCATAAATTAATTTTTAAAAATACAAACTGTGTGTGAGTGACTGAAGGGAAGCTCATATCCCTTCATGGTTGACAAAGATATGGTAGGAACCAGGCACGGTTTCAAACAACCTTAGCCTAAGTACTTGATAAAATATAATCAATTTCAGTTTATATCTATGAACCTTTCCAGTTAAACAAAATGTATATATTAGAATGAAACATAAATGTTATAGCTACAGTAGAAACGAATATGTGTGGTCGTAAGCCATTATGTGTTATGCTCTCTTAACACATTTACGTAATTAAGTATAGTTATGCACAATCGTCATCAAATACCTTAATCTCCGTGATACATCCCTTTGTTTGTGCATGTGTGTGTGTTTGTGGAAAGATATTGTAAATGGTAATGCAGATATTCGTAATATAAATTCGCTTCATTAATTTACTCTTCTAAATTTTTATTAGCTTGATTACTTTTTATGATGACTTCTGTAAAATAAATCACCATAAGAAAAATAAAAAAAGAAAGTGATGAAAAAGGTAGAACATAATTTCAAAACCCGTTTTCGCTTTTAGTAACCACTTTTCATTACATATTCATTTATCTAAATATCTATTTGTCATTAAGTTTTTTATTTTTTTTTATTTTTTAGTTCGTTCGATTCCAGCGATTTTATTTTTCTTAACAGAATTTTGACATATCGTCAATTCTTCATATTGTCTTAATTTTGGGAATTTATAACTTCTTCTAAAACTGCATGTTTACAAACCATTACTCTTTTGTTATCAGGTAATTTATTCATCGCTTTAATTAATTTATTTCCATAATTCCGGCTACTTTATTCACTTCACAATCATCTAATTTCACTCCTTTCCATAATGCAATTGCCTTTAAATCTCCCTCCCTACTTTTAAGAAAAATATTTTCATAAATTCCGTCAGGAGTAACACAAACAAATAATATTCTTAAATTCATTCTCTAATAAGAAATAAAAATTTTCACAGCCTTTTTCTAATAACATATGAATAATTTCCTAACTATTTACCCTACTACCATTTGTAATCTTAACCATTTCCTTCCATTATCTAAATATTTGTATAATTTCTTCTATTTAACATATAAATTAGAACTATAATATCCCTCTTTACTCATATGGAAATTTTCTTTTACATAATATCCCTGTAATTATATTATTTTCCTCTTTTCTAACAAGTAAACCTGAGTAATTTTTTTCTTAATTAGGCAATAAAATAATTTCCTGGAAAAGCCTTTTTTTCAGTGGGTGATGAATGAATTGGAAAGCTTGTTTTCCTCTTGGGTAAGTGAGTGAGAGCAACCAAGAGCGCATTAGTAACTCAAGTTTTATAATGTCTTTATAATGGAGTTCCGCATCACCTTCTAAGACTTCTCATTGGCGGTGAGTATTTCTTTACCAAATAAAAAATATTCATAACGGGGCGTTTATGAATTCTACTAATTCAGAGAACCATAGTACTTTGGAAGTGAGCCTTTGAGTTATAACTGAGAGGCGAGGTGAAGGAAATTAAATTTATTTCAACAAAAAGAGATTAAGTACAATAGGATCAGGATCAGGACAAGGTCTCAAAAATTTGAACGAAATAATTCCTGAAAAGACACTCTTAAACAGGTTCGCTTAAAAGTGAAGTGTAGAGCAAGACATACAATAAACAAGAGAATACCGTTAGTGGACAAGCGTATGTGAAACACCTGGGGTACATGGCTTCCCCTTTAAAAGAAACATACATGTGAAATGAGCCGGCCTGCTCTTAAGAGGTGTACTGTGGGTGGGTCATTTTGCAGGAGATATGCAGGTTTTAGGCAATATATAGAGACCCAGTGTTCTTTGCCACGACTATTTATTAAGAAAGCCTTCGTATCACGATGGATCACAAGGATAAGGCCCGTGTAAGGGGGAGTTAGCGATGGCTTGCTAGTGTCACTGTGCAGGAAAACGTGATTTACTGAGTGCAGATCTGTTTGTATGTGTTGCTTAGCTGGTTGCTTGTAAGTCTGGCAAAATGGAGTAAATTTTCCTTCAATGTGACATTTGCGTTGGAGATTGTCAGAGGAATTTGCAGACGGAAAAAAATCAGCAGGGACGACCAAGAGGTCGCCATACAACGATGTCCTTGTAATGTTGGTAGGGGACCTACTATGTCGACATGAATGTGGGCAAAATGATGCACAGGTTGAGGAAAGGTGCCTACTCTTGAATCCGTGTGTCGATATAATTTTGAAGTTTGGCATGAAGTACAGGTGCGGACCCCATCCTAAGCATCCATAGTAATGCCGTGCCAAATGAACTTTGTCTTCAGTATCTGTGCAGCAGATAGGTACGAGGGATGTGAAAGGCCATGAATGAAATCAAACACTTGTCAGAGCGTGGAAGCAGGTATCCATGGTCGTGGTCTACCTATTCTGACTTCACAGAGGAGGATGGGGTTGGAGTCGTCTAGGGCAATGTCTTCCTAATGAATGGATGTGCAAGATGTCCTATATGCTGGTTTTCTAGATCTTTTCGTTGGGCTTCTGCCAAGTAGTTGTAATCCAATCCAAGATGAATGGCAGCCAATGTGTTTTCTTGACTGGGCATCGGCAACGAGATGCCTTTTCCCAGGGACGTGTTGAAGAGTACAATTGTGTTCAGCCACAGTGGAGAGATGTCAACATTGATGGGTGGACCAGGCATCGAACTGTCTAGTGAACGCATGCACCAGAGACAGGCGGTCTGTGCGACTGACGAAGGGTATACCTTCAAAGAAGTGGCAAAAGTAAAGGATAGCCAAATACACAGCCAGCAATTCGCAGATGAAAGTAAAGTAGCTGGATTCCACATTTGACAGTTTTCTACAGGAGATGGACAATGGGCTGCACCAATAACGACGTCAAAAAGAGAAGGAGAGGGACATGAGGAATAGGAAAAGTGAGAGCAGCAGCGATTGATAGGGCATTCCTTACGTTGCAGAAGGCCCCTTCTTCAAGGGACGTGTATTGGGGGGCAAGAATGTTGGTGATGGCTAGCAGGAAAAGTTGATTATAATTAATCATAGTAAAGAATTCTTACAGTGCTTCCACGGTCGTGGGTATGGGGAAGTTCTGAACGGTTGCTACCTTCTCAGGGAGAGGGTTGACTCCTGGTGTGATGCAGTGCCCTAAGAATTATATTTTGTTCTTAGGTACACTTTTCGTACCAGAATACAAGTTCGTTCTATTGTAGGCAGTCAAGCACGATGCATAGATGACGGAGAACATAGATATGCTGTCCACATTACAAACACAAAAGGGGAGGTCCCCTGAAATGCCATCTAGGAGGAGTTGGAAAGTGGCTCCAGCATTACGAAGGCCAAAACAGGAGTAATTAAAGGTGTATGTACCGAAGGGGGGGGGGGGGGGGGAGGAAGGAGGTCTTAGGGATGTCTCCTGGGGTCATGGGCACATGCCATATGACAATACCCCTTCAGGAAGTCGAGCATAGAGCACATCCGCAATGATTGGGAAGGGGTAGTGATCCGGTTCTGTCTGTATGTTCAGGCATCTGTAATCGCCACATAAATGCAAATTTGAATTAAATATAAAATTTAGGCATTAAGCCAAACACTGGGGCATCAACAGCCGTTCAGCGATGTATATTATTATTATAATTATTATTATTATTATTATTATTATTATTATTATTATTATTATTATTATTATTATTATTATTATTATTATTATTACAAGCTAAGCTACAACTCTAGTTAGAAAAGCAAGATGCCATAAACCGAAGTTTTCTAACAGGGAAAAATAGCTCAGTGAGGAAAGGAAATAAGGAAATAAATAGGTGATATAATAAGTGATGAATATTAAAATAGAATATTTTAAAAACATAAACAACATTAAAACAGATATTTGATATATAAACTATAAAAGGACTTAAGTAAGCCTGTTTAACATAAAAACATTTGCTGCAAGCTTGAACTTTTGAAGTTCTACTGATTCAACTACCCGATTAGGAAGATCATTCCACAACTAGGTCACAGCTGGAATAAAACTTCTAGAGTACTGTGTAGTATTGAACCTCGTGATGGAGAACGCCTGACTATTAGAATTAAGTGCATACCTAGTTTTACAAACAGGATGGAATTGTCAGAGAAGATCAGAATGTAAAGGATAGTAAGCATTATAAAAAAAATCTTATGCAACATGCATAATGAACTAATTGAACGATGGTACCAGAGATTAATATCTAGATCAGGAATACAAAATTTAATAGACCGTAAGTTCCTGTCCAACAAATTCAGATGAATCAGCAGCTAAAGGCCAAACAGGAGAACAATACTCGAAACAAGGTAAAATGATCGAATAAAAAAACTTCTTCAGAATAGATTGATCACCAAAAATCTTGAAAGACTTTCTCAACAAGCCAATTTGTTGTGCAATTGAAGAAGACACAGACCTAATGTGTTTCTCAAAAGTATATTTTTTGTCGAGAATCACACCTAAAACTTTAAAAGAGTCATACAAAGTTAAGGAAACATTATCAATGCTGAGATCAGAATGTAGAGGGGCTACGGTCCTTGACCTACTTACAATCATACTTTGAGTTTTGTTAGGATTCCATTTCATACCCCATAATTTGCACCATGCACTAGTTTTAGCTAGATCTCTATTAAGGGATTCAGCAGCCCCAGATCTACATTCAGGAGATGGAAATGATGCAAAAAGAGTAGCATCATCTGCATATGCAACAAGCTTGTTTTCTAGACCAAACCACATATCATGTGTATATAGTATGAAAAGTAATAGGCCAAGAACACTACCCCCGAGGAACACCAGATATCCCATTCCAATACTATACTATGGTGCCCATCAACAGCAACTCTTTGCAATCTATTACTTAAAAAGTCAATAATGATGCTAAGATACGACTCACCCAATCCCAATTTTTTGAGTTTGAAAACAAGGGCTTCATGATTAACATGGTCAAAGGCAGGCCAATCATACGAACTTCCTGACCGCAATCAAGGGATTTATGTACAGTATTTGATATTGTAAGAAGGGCATCACTTGCTCCAATGCCTTTACGAAAACCAGATTGCAAACTAGGGAACAGCAAACCTATTGAGACGTTTTGCCAAAAGACACTCAAAAACTTTAGATATTATGGGAGTTATGGAAATTGGGTGGTAATCAATTGGACTAAGGCTATCACAAACACATTTACATAGTGGAGTAACATTACCAATTTTCCAACAAGTGCTAAAAGCTCCTTTTCTCGCTAACCTGTGCAAAATAACAGATAACTTTGGAGCTAAGAAATCTGCAGTCTTTATAAAAAACAAAGGAAAAATACCATTTGTATCTACACCTCCATAGGCATCAAGGTCTATCAACAGAGCTTTAATTTCACGAGATCGAAAAGCTAAACTAGTTAGTTTAGCCTTAGGAAAACAGGAATGGGGAAGTTCAAGTTTCTTATTACTCTGCTTGCTGTCAAATACATCTGCCAAAAGGGTTGCTTTTTCCTTAGGACAGTGAGTGACAGAGCCATCTGGTTTAAGTAAAGGAGGAACTGTTGCATCTACACCAAAGAGTACAGACTTAAGGGTAGTCCACCACTTATGCTCTTGTGCTGTACCAGAAAGAGTTTCTCTTATGGTTAAATCGTAGTCTTTTTCTGTTGAAGTATAAACTCTCTGAGCAAAAGCTCTAAGCTGAGTATAGTTATTCCAGGTCAAATCTGATATGTTACCCTTCCAAAGATGATAGGCCTCCTGCTTCTCCAAATAAGCACGTCTACAATCATCATTGAACTATGGTTTGTCCTTCACTCGGCACTGTATTACATGAGAAGGGATACGCCTATTAATTATGCTGACTAAATTCTCATTCAAAGGGACTACAGGATCAACTCTACTATATAATTGTGACCAATTCAAGCACAAAAGATCATGCAAAATCCCATTTCAGTCTGCTTGAGATTTCATACAAATCTTACATGAGTAAGATACATCATGGACAGGCTGCTCAGTCTTCCTTACTAATGAAATCAAGGCATGATTAGATGTCCCAACTGGAGAACCAACCTTACTGGTTATAACGCCAGGGGAGTTGGTGTATTCAAGGTCCAAGCAGTTACCAGACCTATGAGTAGCTTCACTTAGGATTTGCTCAAAGCCTGATTCAGAGGCAAAATCTAAAGCTCTTAAGCCATGGCGATCGGCAGGAGAAACAGAATTTAATCATTCCCTATGGTGAGCATCAAAATCACCAACAAAGACAAAAGAGGCCTCTCTATCATCTTCTTGCATCTTAGCCATAAGGGTAAGAAGACAATCGAAGATAGAATCATCCATGTCAGGATTCCAGTAGATCGAACATAAATAGAAGTTGTTATGCCTGCCACAAACTTTTATTACCTGAATTTCATGACATCCACACTCATAGCAGGACTTATGAGAAGCAGGGTACTCAGTCCTAATATACACCACCATTCCCTTGGCCGTAGAGATGGCCTCGCATTTCAACATTATTGGCTTCTCAAAACCAGTTATAAAGAGCTCATATGAGTGCCTCATAATGGAAACCAAAGTCTTTTAGCACAAAAGGATATCATACTGTCTGGACGCAACTGTAAGGTCTTGAATATTTGCATGAAGACCACGAATATTGCAATACAGTAGACGCTATTGACGAAATCTAGGGCGAACTGGTCCCCTATTTGGCTCAATGTCTCCAGAGAGCATAAGAATTAATGGTGATAAAGATACATTATACTTAAAAACCAAGTTAAAAAGAATGATAACAAGAACAATATGTACAGAAATATAAATATAATGATTTATCAAATCCATAGACTATAGAAAAAAAGTCGGAAAAACTGGTCAATATGGAAGAGCCGATACACCTTGCAAGGCTAAATACCCTCCAGGATAGCCACTTCAACTGAAGGGAGGACAGTAAGGATGGTTTTTAAAAGTAAAAGAATCAGAAAAGGAAAATACAACCTCTTGATAAACCACCAGGCATCCGTGGCCTGTCTATTCAGCCTGCCCAACACACCATTTCCCCCAAAAAAACAAGAGGAAGAATATATATATATATATATATATATATATATATATATATATATATATATATATATATATATATATATATATATATATATATACTGTATATATATATATATATATATATATATATATATATATATATATATATATATATATATATATATATATATACTGTATATATATATATATATATATATATATATATATATATATATATATATATATATATATATATATATATATATATATATATATGTATAAGATAGAATAGTGTGCCTGACTGTACCCTCAAGCAAGAGAACTCTGATCGCAGACAGTGGAAGACCATGGTACAGAGGCTATGGCACTACCCAAGACTAGAGAACAATGGTTTGATTTCGGAGTGTCCTTCTCCTAGAAGAGCTGCTCACCATAGCTAAAGAGTCTCCTCTACCCTTACCAAGAGGAAATTAACCACTGAACAATTACAGTACAATGATTAGCCCCTTGATCGAAGAAGTGTTTGGTAATCTCAGTGTTGTTCGGTGTATGAGGAAAGATTAGAAGGTGTAAAGAATATGCCAGACTTTTCGGTGTATGTGTAGGCAAAGAAAGAATGAGTCGTGACCAGAGAGAGGGATCCAACGTATTATTGTCTGGCCAGTCTAAGGATCCAATAACTCTAGCAGTAGTATCTCAACGGGTAACTGGTGCCCTGGCCAACCTACTACTTACATAATGCAAATTAATCAATCATACCAGCACACCCATTTTAACCTATAAAAACAATCACACAACTTCCATACATTAACATTTAAAGGTGAAATAAAATGGATCAAAGGGATTAAAAAATAAATTAATAAAATCTACCAAAGATCGTGATATAAACCAATACTCTGTAAACATTTTTTCAAGTTTCCCCCAGTATACCTTTTAAAGGTTCGTCCTGGAGTAAATGTGTCCTCCTCTAAAGATTAAAAACAGGACAATTGACTAAAATATGTTTAATATTTATTGTCATTTGATAGGTATTACAAAGAGGGGACTGTCTCCCTTCCCCACTCGTCATTGAATAATTGTGGGTTCCATGTTTAGTTAAAAGGATGTTTCCCCTTTTATTTGTAGAATTACAAGGGTGAATTTGTTTCAACTTTGTATTGGTAACCAGTTCAGACCATCGAGCCTGCCACTAATTCTTACATTGAAAACGCATCTTACTTTTAAGGTCTTTGTAAGGAATACTTATGGAGAATGGGTTAAGTAGCGCTGAAGCTTCCTTAGTTGCCTTATCTACTCGTTCATTTCCATCCACCCCAACGGGGGCAGGGTCCTAAGAGAAGTGAAGAGTGATATTCTTCCTAGACTGCAGAATTATTAACCAGTCCTGCACCTCTTGTACTAGATGGTTTCATGGCATTATTTGTTTAATTGATAGTAAAACACTATTGGATTCCGTAAAAATTATATAAAAACTATTTTGATTACCATTTCTGAAAATATGTCGGACTGCGAGAATTATTGCATACACCTCAGCAGTAAATATTAAAAAGCAGGATGGAAGTTTCTTTCTAATAAAAATATCTCCCACCACAATTGCGCTTCCAACTCCTGCCGCCGACTTGGGACTATCAATGATGTTGAGCAGTATGATTTAAAAACTCAATTTTCATGAGCTTACTGGGTAAGGTATTTTTCCTCCCTACCGTAAAACAAACTTTAGCAGGTGGATTATACCAAGCAAGAGGGAGACTTGGGATATCCTACCTCTGCTATCTGTGCTGTTAACAAACTTTCTTCGGTAGCGTCATTTATCGGCTGTACTTCCAAAGCCTTGGGCACTCTTGATCTGTTAAGAACTCAGTTCTTATAGCGAGGGAGTTAGCTATTAACCTCAAACTCAACACCTCTTTAAGGATGGAAAGGGGAGGTATGCCAGAATCCACATACTTACTATTAATGGGAGATTTCAGTATGCACCAGTGCAGATGCAGAGCCCCATATTTTGAACAACATCAAGTTTTTCAAGTAAAGTCTTGGTAGCTGACCCATACATTTGACATGCACAGTCTAACTTGATAAGACAAAGATGTGTAAATTCTAAGCAGTGTTGTTTTATCAACACCCCAATTAAAATGTGATAAAACAAAGATATTTACTGACTTTTTCACCCTGATGGATAGGTCATTTATATGGAGATCAAACGTCATTTTTTTGTTGAAAATTACCCCCAGAAAATTGACACTATCCTCATATGGCAATAAAAAATTATTCAAGAAAAGTGTGGTGATCTCGTGTCTTATGTGAATACGAGTAAAACAAATGGCTTTGGTCTTCTGACGAGAGAACATGAATCCCTGAGCATTTGCCCTTGCAAAAGCAGCATTTATAACAATTTAAAGATTTTGGCATGCTTGTAGTGTAGGTGATCCGCTATAATAAATTGCAAAATCATCAATAGATAGTGACCTTGTATGCCAGGAGATAGAGGACTCATGAGACTATTGATAGCAACAGCAAATAAGGCCACACTCAGTACGCTGCCTGGGGGACACCTTCATCTTGCATGTAGGATGAAGATATTTCTGACTCTACTTTTACTTAATCATGCAGTTTGATAAAAATTCTTATATAAAAAAAAAAAAAAAAAAAAAAACATATGTCCTCCTATACTGCCGCCCTTCCAGGTGGTGTCATATGCCTGGTTATGTTTAGAAAAGACATTTAAAATCTCCCTTATAACATAAGCAAAGGGTCTAGCCTACTTCGGTTCTTCCTGAAACCAAACTGACTGTTTAATAAAAGATTTTTTATTCTAGATACCTCACAAGTCTTGTTGATAATTCACTCAAATAGTTTGCGCATGCAACTAGCAACGACTATATGCCTGTAACTAGATGGCAGTTCTGGTTCTTTACCAGACTTGTGGCCTGGAATTATGATTGAAGGATGCCAGGAATCAGGAGATGTATGAGAAACCCATAGACCATTAAGGGTTTCTAATAAAAATTCCTTAGTATCCACTGGGAGATGTGAAATCATTTCATATTGGATGCCATCCTCACCTGGGACTGTCAAGAATGAGCTACAGATACCCATTTTGAATTTCCTACATACTAAAAGATAAGTTAAAAGCTTCAATATTGGAAGAGGCAGCTCTATTTTGAGGAATATTTGTCAGCACTTGATACATGAGCGAAGTCCTTGGCAAGTATCTCTGCTACATCTTCGGGGTCAGATATATATCTATTATTTTCCCTTAATATTGGTAAAGGCCTAGAGACAAATTTGCCTTTCATGTGTTTCCACTAAGCCATTAGCGGAAGGCCTATATGCAGTCACTGAAAAGTGTTCAATTTTCATGAAGTCCGTGACTGATTTCACCACCTTATATATAAACTCGAGACCATTATTACTTACCAAAATTTTTGGGCAACCAAACCTAGTAATGAAAGAGCACAGCGCCCGGTCTACTGAATTTTCTGATTTATCCAACATTGCGTAGGTATGAGTGTACTGAGTAAATGCATCCACAGATACACATCTATACTTATGTTGCGTTAAACCAGTAGGGAATGGTCCTGCCACATCCATATGCACCCTATAAAATTTAATAGGAATCACAAGCCACTTTCTTGCTTCTGGTACAGTGTTTTTGTTTTTTTTCTTTGAAACGGTTACAAGCATGACAATGTTTTATATAAATTTCTATAGATTTTTTCATTCCTAACCAAAAGAAGGATTCTCGTGCTCACCTTAATGTTCTATCAATCCCTAAATGCCCTGCACACGGACTTGCATGCACAATGTGGATGGCTCGATTAATTAAAGAGGGAGGAAGAACTACCCGTGCACAAAATTCCCCTCCCCTCTTCTTGTAAGCGCAATATAAGATATTCTCTATGAAAAAAATTTCACGAGGCACATTCAGAAATGATGGATAACTCTCCGATTCCCCTTTAATCACTGCTCGCTCTCTTTCCATCCAATTCTCATTTTTTCTGTCCCTCTTGAACTTCTTTTATGTCCCAACCTCCCAAGTCAACCACACCTATATCATCAGGGCACTCATTCTGGACAGACTTGGTCATGTCCTCGGCCACCCACATATATTTACCTTCACCGTTCCCATCTCTCTCTCTCTCTCTCTCTCTCTCTCTCTCTCTCTCTCTCTCTCTCTCTCTCTCTCTCTCTCTCTCTCTCGTGGATCCCATTTTCGGATTGCTCCTCGCATGAATTCACATCCCGTTCTCTATTTTGATAGGGATCTTCAATATTTTGGTTTTGTTCTTCGTTCCTCTTTTGTGCCCTAGTTGTTACTCCTATTATTGCGCCTCTAGAGAGGACATCAACTACCTTATTAGCTTTAGCTTCTATGTGGTGGAAACACTTTATATTACACTCTAACCATCTTTCAATCCATCTCGACTGTCTAGATGTCAAGTCTTCTTTATAAAATAAGTCACGTAAGGAGCAATGATCACTTTGCAACTCCATCGACTGACCTAATAAAAAGAACCGATACCTCTCTAGAACCCAAAACTAGGCAAATCCTCTCGACTGAATGTACTATAATTCTTTTCTGCCACTTTTAGCGGCCTGACAGCAAAACAAATGGGTCACTCTATACCTTTATCATCTCGTTGAAAAACTACGCCACCAATAGCTAAGCTTCTTGCATGTGTTGTCACTAAAAACGTGCGATCAAATCTAGGATATACGAATAAGTCATTGTTTGTTAAGCCAGCTCTCAAATGGTTAAAGACCCTTTCTTCTTTCACTCCCCAAATCATTACTTTTTGTTTCTTCAAAGCATCTAAGGGTCTTGCTATCTCTCCAAAACCTCTTATGAATTTATGGTAATAGCCAGCGAGCCCAAGGAACCCAGCTACTTCCTTAGGGGTACGTGGTCTGGGGAAATCTCTAATAGCTTCTACTTTACTGGGGTAGGGTTGGATACCTTCTGGGGTTATTATGTGACCTAAAAATTCGACCTGTTTACAGAAAAATTTGCTCTTTGACAAATTTATTTTCATACCATTACTTCGCAATGCTTCAAAAACTTTACAAACATTATCATTATGTTCTTCGGCCGTTTTCCCTGTAATTTTGATATCTTCTAGATAAACAAGAACATTATGGACAATTAAGGGACACAAAATCTCCATCATTACTCTAGAGAAAAGACTTGGAGCATTTATAACAGTGAAAGGAAGAAAATTTAACTGAAATAGTTGATCGTTAGCTATGAATGGCGTTTTACATTTACTGTCTTCCTGAATGGGTATATGATAGTATCCAGACTTTAAATCAATAGTTGTAAAATATGAACTATCCCGTACCTTCACAAGTAAGTCTTTGATCAAGGGCAATGGAAGTACATTATCCTTAGTGTAGGATATGCCACAGCGTTTTACGTTTTTAGTTAAGTTGACGCTACACGTTTTCTTTGTTGATGATAAGGATGAGGAGATAAGCGAGCGTCGGGATTGCCTGATGTTTGTTTTGTATTTAATTATATACTTATGTGCACTATTTTGAATTGAATATTTCTATTGAATGGAAAACTGTATACATATTTTGTTTACTTTTTTATATGAAAAAGAAGTATTGAGTTGGTACTGAAAAATATTGTACTGTTATTGTTGGCATCTGCCCAAAAGGCCGCGGTTTATGCCCGCCTTGGCGCCTTTGTTCAGTTCAGCGTGGGCAGGCTCTGGAAAGCACATGGAATTTCTGCATGCTGTGGTTCTGCAGTATTTGTGGTGTGCTGAGCTGCCCAGTGTACTCATCATAGTTTTAAGTGACCAGTGTTGCTGTTAGCTAGGAGGCTGAATGCATCTGGTGGTACAGCAACTTGTACCAGTGGTTATCTGAGAATTTTAGCATTAGAATCGGCGTCTGGAAAATGTAAGTTTATTTTCTATGTTAAGTGAACCTTACCTGTGGAATTACTGTATTGTATTTTACATCATTTACATTATTTTGTATTTACATGATATTTACAGTATATATATTGTTTTACATGAATATTTACATTATTTTTTTGTATATTTATTGCTGCTTTTGTTTGCAGCGTCAAACCTCACTGCTTTTGATGGAATACATGAACACCACAGAGGAAGAGTGTTTGACTTCACCCTTAGTAAACGCCGATATTCAGAACGTAGCTGCACTGGTGGTGCAGTGTTCTACAGTTTGACGAATACTCCAGCCTGGGTCAAGTAACGCCAGCGTGGGACAAGTGGACTTCGTCAGCCTTGTGTCTGCAAGGATCGTCTGTTGTGGCCTCTATCATCTGTCACCATGTCGTCCATTTCAAGAGCTTCAGCAAAGACCAGCCAGTCGGCACTGCGTGTGCGCTTGCTTGAGGCGCAAGCAAAGCTTAAGCAAGCGGAGGAAGCAAAACAGCTAGAAGAAGAGGAATTGGCTTTGGAAATGCAAGCCAAAGCACTTGCAGCTGAAGCTGAAATGCAAGCCAAAGCACTTGCAGCTGAAGCTGAAATGCAAGCCAAAACACTTGAAATTGAAATGCAAGCCAAAGCAATTGCAGCTAAACGCAAGAGCCAAGAAGAGATTAACAGCCTGAAGTTAGACTGTGATAAACTACAGGTAGAGTATGAAATACTGTCTGAAGTTGGAACTTCATATGCTGGTTCCGCTGCTAGTAATGCTTCACAACGGGAGAAGAGGGACTCATCAGTTCAGTTGGATGTCAAAGGGATTGAGCAGTGGAGAAGTGATGTAAATTCTCACTATGAGAGTGGGAGAATCAGCAGGGTTCATGAAGCAGATGTGAATCCTACAAACGTCCACAGTGTGACGTATGACCTGAAGGGTCTTGGACATCATTCAACTCCATTGGCCCCAGATGCGACGCCTTTTGTGCCAAGACGTGTTCCCTTAACTCAAGATGTGTCACAAGCAGATCTGCAAACTTCTGAAATAGTAAAGGCTCTTGATTGTACACTAGCTAGTCAGCAAGAACTAACACGACGGATGCAGCTGCCACAGATGAAACTGGAGCGTTTCAGCGGAGACTTAACCAAATTCTCCATGTTTAAGAATTCTTTCACCTGGATTGTGGAGTGTAATACCGACGACCCTGCACGAAGGCTAACTCACCTATACAACTGTTTAGATGGTACTCCCAAGAACCTGATTGAGAACTGTTTCCATCTACCCACTGACATTGGGTATGATTGTGCATGGGAGATATTGTGTCATAAATATAAGAATGACAATGACCTGTCAGATGCTTATGTCAAGAAGCTATTTGATTGGAAGGAGATTAATGCAGGTGATATTGATGGCCTGGAAAATTATGCTGCATGTTTGAAGACAGTTAAGGCAGCACTTGGTAATAACTACCATCGAATAGAGCTTCAAGAAACAATGAAGAAGATTGTTGAAAAGCTCCCATACCAAATGAGAGTGAGATGGGTAGCGAAATGCGAGGAACATAAGTTCAAGCTTCCAGCTCTAATAGAGTACATTGAGAAACAGGCATGTATTGCCAAGCATCTCTCTTATTATGAGTGCGACCGTCGTATCCCGAAACCTACTGAGAAGCCATCCAAGCCTGTCAGGCCTAAGACCTTACCTGTGCACCACACGGCTTCACCAGCTAGAGGGAAATGGTGTCCCTTCTGCACTAAGGAGGACCATGAACTTAAAGAGTGCTTCAAATTTGAGAGGTTGAAGCTTCCAGATCGCTGGGAGGTGATAAAGAAGGCAAGATACTGCTTCAGGTGTCTTAATGGTGAACATTCATATGCAAAATGTGAAGATGCATCCATCTGTGAAAGGTGTGGATCTCACAAGCACCATGCCATGCTGCATAGTCCACCTAAGACTGCAAGCAATACAGGTGCGGCCCATGTGGGAGGCAAAAGTGCTATCGGGGGCGGTGAGAAGGCAGTTGGTGCTACAGAAGGTGGCGCGATTGCTACAGCTGGCAAGAGTGCTGCAGCCCCAAATGTGCAACCTATGTTCTCAGTGTGTGCAAGCCAGTTACCTAAGGGAAGAACAATGCTGAAGATCTTACCTGTTCTTGTAAATGGCATCCATGCAACCTATGGATTCATCGACAGTGGAGCTGCCCCAACATTGGCAGCAAGAAGCCTGATAGACCGAATGGGTCTCAAAGGAAGACCATGTAACCAGATCATGGCAACTGAAGCAGGGACTTTCACTTGTAAGGAAGTTCTGTCCCTACACATTGGTAATATTAATACTGATGAAGGAGAGCATGTGACCGACGTGTTCGTGGCTGACAAGATCAATGTGTCTATGGACCATGCCATGCGTCAAGAATGGCTGACCAAGTGGCCACATCTGAGTGACCTGGAAGTAGAGAGTCTACCTGAAGATCATCGTCAAGTAGAGCTGATCATTGGGCTAGACACGACATTGAACAGAGTGATTCTAGACCAGCGACATGGGCTTAAGGACGAGCCATCTGCATACCTGACCAAGCTAGGGTGGGTTGTTTTCGGCCCAACAGGACCTAGATCGCCTTCAGGTCCTGCCCTTCTGTTCCATGTGTGCACTGTGGATGATACAACAGAACTTCTGCAACGCAACTTCAACCAAGACTTTTGGGAGAAAGAGACACTCTCAAAGATAGAAGATTCTTTTGAAGACAAGAGATTCCTGTCTTTGCTGGACGAAACTGTTGTCCAGACAGAAGGCAAGTATGTTGCTTGCTTACCCTTTAGTGACACTGAGCCTCTACCTAATAACCGTGCCATGGCAGAACGTAGGGCTCACTCCTTAAAGAAGAAATTTGAGGCAAATGAAACGTACAAGACTAAATACGTCGAACAAGTAGAGAAGTACCTTTTGAAAGGGTACGCTGAGCTTGTCCCAGTCGACAAGCTGAGTCGCAGTGATGGCCGTGTGAACTACATGGCGCACCATGGGGTCAAACACCCTACCAAGGACAAGCTTAGGGTTGTCTTCGACCTTAAGGCTAAGCATGCTGGGACCTCACTCAATGACCACCTCATGCAGGGACCAGATCTCACAAGTAGTCTTGCTGGAGTGCTGCTGCGCTTCAGGGAAGGACAACATGCTGTTACTGCGGACATACAAGAAATGTTCCATCAGGTCAAGGTGCCAGAAGACGAGAGGGACTCTTTACGCTTCCTGTGGTGGCCAGGTGGAGACACCAATCAAGCTATTCAAGAGTTCAGGATGACTTCACATGTGTTTGGAGCGCGATCGTCCCCAAGTGTAGTCAACTTCTGCCTCAGACAGGCAGCACTGGACTATGGTGACAAGTATGGTGAAGACGCTTGCCATGCCGTACGACGCAACTTCTACGTTGACAACTTGTTGAAGTCAATGGACAGCGAGGAAGACTGTATCCAATTGACAAAAGACCTCATTGGACTCTGTGCTGATGGAGGATTCCGGCTGAACCAGTGGACATCTAGCAACAAGTGCATTCTCGCTGCCGTGCCTGAAGGAGAGAGAGATAAATCAGTGGCTACATTGGACCTCAGTAAGGACGAGCTGCCTACGGAGCGCGCTTTGGGTATCCACTGGGACATGAGCAGTGATGAGTTCACCTTCAAGATCAACCTGAAGGAGAAGCCTAGGACACGAAGAGGAGTTCTCTCTGTAGTGGCTTCCTTGTATGATCCACTTGGTTTTGTCGCACCTTTCACCCTGAAAGGGAAGATGTTACTACAAGAACTGTGTCGTCGCAACTTACCTTGGGATGAAGAAATGAACAACGACGAAGCAAATCGCTGGAGCAGATGGACTTCCCAGCTTCAGTGTCTAGGAGACTTCAAGATCAGAAGAAGCCTGGTGCCTCCAGACTTTGGGGAGGTATCATCGTACCAACTTCACCATTTTGCGGACGCAAGCCAGGCAGGATATGGTGTGGCCACGTATCTGCGCACGGTAAGCAAGAATAACCAAGTGAACAGTACACTGGTTATGGGTCGAGCTCGTGTAGCTCCCCTCAAGAGACCAAGTATTCCACGAATGGAATTGACTGCTGCTGCTGTGGCAGCTCAACTTGATTGCAAGATCA
Organism: Palaemon carinicauda; assembly: GCF_036898095.1. Taxonomy (NCBI): domain Eukaryota; kingdom Metazoa; phylum Arthropoda; class Malacostraca; order Decapoda; family Palaemonidae; genus Palaemon; species Palaemon carinicauda. The sequence goes on from NC_090766.1 coordinate 30,710,718, forward strand.
GGTCAGAACTCGATTTGGAGTTGTGTGACTCAGTGTTCTGGACCGACAGCACGTCTGTCCTGAAGTACATCCGTAACCTGTCTGCAAGATACCACACGTTTGTGAACAACCGTGTGAACCTCATCCGCGACCTCAGTGACATCACCGCTTGGAGGTATGTGAACACCTCTGCGAACCCTGCAGACCTGGCCTCTCGGGGCCTTGATGTGGACAGCTTGCTGGAGTCGTCGCTGTGGCTGACAGGACCAGAGTTCCTGTGTCAAGAGCAGGACAGTTGGCCAGCTCTTCCTGACGATGTTAAGCGAGCAGAACTAGATGGAGATCCAGAAGTTAAGCAGTCTGCGCCCATCTTCAGCATGGTGGTGCCGGAACCAATCCTAGTGGAGAAGATTGCTGCCAAGTTCTCTTCATGGACCAAGATAGTGCGAATCATCGCTCGACTGAGGCGATTAGGAACCAAGAGTGGATCAGAAGTGTTATCTGCAAACGAGATGAATTGTGCAACAACCATAATATGGAAGAAGATTCAAGCTCAAGAGTATGGGAGTGAGATCAAATCACTCTCCAAGAAGGATTCCAAGGTGAAGAAATCCAGCAAGATTTGCAAGTTGCGCCCATTTCTACAAGAAGGCTTGCTGAAGGTTGGTGGAAGACTCTGTGAAGCCACCATCAGTGATAGCTGCAAGCACCCCATCATTCTTCCATCCAAGTCGCCAGTTGTGAGGAAGATGGTGCGATGGACCCATGAAACAAACAGCCATTGTGGGCAGAACCATCTTATGGCTGAACTAAGAAAAAACTACTGGATCGTTCATGGAAATTCAGTAGTTAGATCAGTGATACGTGACTGTGTCATCTGTAGAAGACTCAGTTGTCGGCCAGTGAATCAAGTGATGGCCGACTTGCCCTCTGACCGGATCTGTCCGGGGGATCCTCCCTTCACCAATACAGGGGCAGACTGCTTCGGTCCCTTCTTTGTGAAGCAAGGGCGCTCTACAGTGAAGCGCTGGGGAGCCATTTTTACCTGCCTGACAGTGCGAGCGATTCATCTGGAGGTTCTCAGCTCGATGGATCAAGACTCCTTTGTGAATGCAGTGAGAAGATTTACGGCCAGGCGAGGAGCTGTCAAGAGAATATGGTCAGACAACGGTACCAACCTCGTCGCAGCTGACCGAGAGCTGAAGGAAGCTCTTCAAGACTTCAAGGAAGAGGAAATTGCCCAAACCCTAGCAGCTAAGGGCATCGAGTGGCGTTTCAACCCGCCATATGCGTCACACTTCGGAGGAGTCTGGGAACGCCTCATACGCTCAGTGAGAAGAGCTCTCAGTGCAACTTGCCTGCAGCAGGTCACCACTGACGACACACTATCGACACTGTTCTGCGAAGCAGAGTCTTTGGTGAATGGAAGACCCCTAACCAAGGTAAACGACGACCCAGACTGTCCACTGCCATTGACGCCTAGTATGCTGTTGACTCTGAAGAGTGCAGTGCTCCCAGTAACGAAGACTGACCAGAAGGACTTGTATGTTAGGCGCCGCTGGCGTCAAGCGCAATATCTTGCCGACCAATTCTGGAAGCGATGGCTGAGGGAGTACCTTCCATTGCTTCAAGAAAGACAGAAGTGGACCGTCCAACGGCGAGACATCCAAGTTGGCGACATCGTGCTAACTACCGACGAACATCTCCCCAGAGGCTCGTGGCCTTTGGGGCGAGTCTTGGAAGTGACTCGAGACTCTGACAACCGAGTTAGACAAGCCAAGATTAAGACCGAGTGTGGGTTGTACTTACGTCCAGTGCAGAAAATGTGCCTTCTCCTTGAAACGGAGTGTGATGACAGTGGAGTGCCATTGGAAAAAGAGTGAACGCCGTGCGCTGCTCATATGGCGTGCTGTGTATGTGGCATATTTGCAGTGTATTTTGTATACTACAAAATAGGGGGCGGTGTAGGATATGCCACAGCGTTTTACGTTTTTAGTTAAGTTGACGCTACACGTTTTCTTTGTTGATGATAAGGATGAGGAGATAAGCGAGCGTCGGGATTGCCTGATGTTTGTTTTGTATTTAATTATATACTTATGTGCACTATTTTGAATTGAATATTTCTATTGAATGGAAAACTGTATACATATTTTGTTTACTTTTTTATATGAAAAAGAAGTATTGAGTTGGTACTGAAAAATATTGTACTGTTATTGTTGGCATCTGCCCAAAAGGCCGCGGTTTATGCCCGCCTTGGCGCCTTTGTTCAGTTCAGCGTGGGCAGGCTCTGGAAAGCACATGGAATTTCTGCATGCTGTGGTTCTGCAGTATTTGTGGTGTGCTGAGCTGCCCAGTGTACTCATCATAGTTTTAAGTGACCAGTGTTGCTGTTAGCTAGGAGGCTGAATGCATCTGGTGGTACAGCAACTTGTACCAGTGGTTATCTGAGAATTTTAGCATTAGAATCGGCGTCTGGAAAATGTAAGTTTATTTTCTATGTTAAGTGAACCTTACCTGTGGAATTACTGTATTGTATTTTACATCATTTACATTATTTTGTATTTACATGATATTTACAGTATATATATTGTTTTACATGAATATTTACATTATTTTTTTGTATATTTATTGCTGCTTTTGTTTGCAGCGTCAAACCTCACTGCTTTTGATGGAATACATGAACACCACAGAGGAAGAGTGTTTGACTTCACCCTTAGTAAACGCCGATATTCAGAACGTAGCTGCACTGGTGGTGCAGTGTTCTACACTTAGTGACTGCATTCAACTTCCTATAATCAACACACAATCAAGTTTATCGTACCATAGGTCTTTATTGGAATTATAGTAATGGAGTTTGTTTCCAATAAAACATTGCTGATTTGAATGTAAATTATAATTTTCTTTAGATATGTTTTTTTCTGATTAAGTGCAGAATTATCACTATGAATACTTGTATTATGTTAATTTTCCAGTGACTCGACTAAGAAGTAAATTATGAAAAATGTCGATGTGTTCCACTCCCAAACCCACCCTGGGACCGTACCACAATGGTTATATGCTTCTCCTTCTTTACCCAGTCGAGATTTCAATTATAATTTTATGAGCAATTCTTACACCATAGTCACTTCCTGAATTCATAGCTTTGTCAGCCTCATCTGCTTTACTGTCTAAATATTCTCTCCAGTCTTTCCTGACGTTTCTCTTGACCTCACTGTCAATACTGGAATACTTAGTATGCTCTACCTTGTAATTTTCATTACTTCCTCCAAAACTTTCAACAATCAATTTCTGTCTTTGTCTCCCTTTTAAAGTATCCTAAGTATCATTTGATATCCATGGCTGACTGCTGATATATGTTCTTCATATCACACCATTCTTCATTAACTGTCTGTTCTTCGTCTCTTAAAGTTTCTAAGACTGCAAAACGATTCCTACATTCAAATGCAAATGTTTCTCTGTGCTCTTCCTCTAAAAGCTTAGTTTTATCAAACCTAGGTATTCTTTCCATCTTTCTGTCGGGTGCTTTCAGTTTTAATTTCAGTGTGACAATGAGGAGCTGGTGATCACTATCAATATCGGTACCTCTATAGCTTCTTACAAATCTGAGTCCTCCTTCGCTCTTTATAAACGGCAATGTGATATATCTGAATTTTGTAAATGCTACATGGTGAAGTCCATGTATACTTGTGGGTGTTCGTGTGTTGAAAAAGAGTACCTCCAATGACAATATTGTTTACTGAACAGAAACTTATGAAATGTGCTTAATTTTCATTTGCAACTCCACCGAGACCCTCGACACCCATCACAGTCTCTATCCCTTGATTATTTCTTCCAACTTTATTATTGAAGTCGCAAATCACAATTTTCATATCTCTCTCAAGGATCTCATCTATTACCCTATGCAGTTCTTCATAATATTTATCTTTTGTTTTTTCAGGGGAATCATTTGTTGGGGCATAGCAAACTATAATACTCATATTGCACTGCTTTGATTTGAACTTTGCGAATAACAACCTACTGGTTACAGCTCTCCACTCGATTAATGTCTTTTCTGCTCTGGGTGTCATCATCGTTCCTACCCATTCTCTTCCAACTCCATCTGATCTTCCTGAGTAGATATATATATATATATATATATATATATATATATATATATATATATATATATATATATATATATATATATATATATATATATATATATATATATATTTCCTTGATCTAAAGTTTACTCACTAATCCCCTTACAACGTGCTTCACTTAGGGCTAAGATATCCTTACTATATTTCATAAATTCGCTCTCCCGATGCTGTAACTTCCCAATCTGATTCATGGTTCTAACATTCCAATTACCTATTTTCAATGTTTCTTTAGTATTTATAAACCGGGAGATTCTTAGCACTCCGCTATGCCCAGAACTATGGGCAATTCGGTCATCTTTTCTTTCTATGACTGACTATATCTATACGTTAGATACATCAAAGGATAGCCAGTTCCTTGTGATGCGCAGTGCCTATCTAACTTAGACAAGTGACCCCTGCAGGTCCATACTAATTCTAGTGGATCTAGGACAACCGACCCCGAGACAACTGCCCCCAGGACAGTTGACCCCCGACAACTGCCCCCAGGACAGTTGCCCCCCGACAACTGCCCCCAGGACAGTTGCCCCCCGACAACTGCCCCCAGGACAGTTGACCCCCGACAACTGCCCCCAGGACAGTTGCCCCCCGACAACTGCCCCCAGGACAGTTGCCCCCCGAGACAACTGCCCCCAG
>NC_090766.1:30720471-30730471 GCF_036898095.1 Palaemon carinicauda
CCTGTTCCAGTCGAGGGACATTGCGTCCACTGCTTCCGCTAAGGGGTCCTCGTACGGGGACACGTACAGGGGCAACTTCTTGTTGTCTTTCGTCGCAAAGAGGTCTATTTGCAGTTCTGGGACTTGATTCAGAATGAAGGAAAATGATCCTGCGTCTAAGGACCATTCCGACTCTATCGGTGTGAACCTGGATAGAGCGTCCGCTGTCACATTGCGGACTCCTTGAAGGTGAACTGCCGACAGGTACCACTTCTTCTTTTCTGCCAATCGGAAAATGGCTAACATCACTTGGTTGAGAGGTGGTGACCTCGACCCTTGTCGATTCAAGCATCTCACAACCACCTCGCTGTCTGTCACCAATCTTATGTGGATCGAGTGACGCGGGGAGACTTTCTTTAAGGTAAGGAGCACTGCCATAGCTTCTAGAAAGTTTATATGAAAGGTCCTGAATAGCTTGGACCAAGTCCCCTGGACTTTTTTCCGATGAGAGTGACCTCCCCATCCCTCCTTTGAGGCGTCTGAGTGAATCGTCATCGACGGGGGAGGTGGCTGAAGAAGAACCGACTTCTTTAGATGTCTGGCTTGGGACCAAGGTCTGAGAAGAGTACGTAGCCGAGGCGGCACTGGTCTTCTCAGGTCTCTTCGCGCGTTTGATGCATACCTTCTCCAAACTCCGGTTGCATCCTTTAGCTGTGCTCTTAGCACTGGGTCTGTCACTGAAGCAAACTGGAGAGAGCCTAGTACCCTCTCCTGTTCGCGTCTTGATATCCTTTTGGAATCTAGAAGTCTCTTGACAGAGCCCGCTATCTCCTTCCTTTTCTTCATTGGGATGGAGAAACTGTGTGACAAAAGGTCCCAGTGGATTCCCAGCCACTGGAACTTTTGGGATGGAGAAAGTCGAGACTTTTTCTTGTTGATCTTGAAGCCTAGGTACTCTAGGAACTGGATCACCTGACTGGAAGCTTGTAAGCATTCGGTCTCGGATGCTGCCCACACCAGCCAGTCGTCCAGGTAGGCTACTACCTGAATTCCCTTTAGGCGTAATTGTTTGAGAGCTGCGCTCGCAAGCTTCGTGAAAATCCTTGGGGCTATGTTTAGCCCGAATGGCATGGCTCTGAAGGCGTACAGTTTCCGTTGTAGCCTGAACCCTAGGTAGGGGGAGAGTCGACGGCTGATTGGGATGTGCCAATAGGCGTCTGACAAGTCTATAGAGACTGAGTATGCCCTCTTGGGCAGTAAGGTCCTTATGTGTTGCAGTGTTAGCATCTTGAATTTGCAATTCACTATGAACTTGTTGAGTGGTGACAAGTCCAGAATGACTCTGAGCTTTTCCGAGTCTTTCTTGGGAACACAAAACAGCCTCCCTTGGAATTTGATGGACTTCACCTTTCGGATCACATTTTTCTCCAACAGTTCTTGAACGTACTCCTCCAAAATGGGGGTGGAGTGTTGGAAAAACCGAAGGCATGGGGGTGGAGTGCTGTACCAGCTCCAACCCAGTCCATTCTTGAGTAGGCTTTGGGCCCAGGGATCGAAGGTCCAGCGATCCCAAAATTTCATTAGTCTCCCTCCTACCGGTATCGTTTCACTTGGACTGCCGTCCTGAGGTCTTGCCTCCCTGACCACGACCACCTCTGAATCCCCTTCCCCTTGAGGGGCGCCTAGACGAGCCTCTGGCTGCTCCTCTAGGCTTTGCCCGAAAGGAAGAAGACTGTCCTTCGAACGTTGGGGTGAATGTGGTTGACTGACCTGGCACAGCCTGGGGTACCCACTGAAAAGTAGTCGGGGTTTGTGCCACCATCTGGGGCACTGGAGGCAAAGGCAATTGCAGTTGCTGTTGCTGTCTATAAGGCTTGGCTGGCCGAGACGGTAGCCTAGTCCTCATATTCTTCCTCTTTGGTTGAGGACCCTCATCCGGGGAAGATTTTCTTTTGATAGCCAGGCCCCACTTCTGGAGAAGGTTTCTATTCTCCACGGCGGCTTTATCAACAACCTCTTTGACCACATCGGTAGGGAAAAGGTCTTTTCCCCAAATGTTGGAGGATATTAACTTCCTTGGCTCGTGTCTCACCGAAGCTCCGGTGAACACGAACTCCCTGCAAGCTCTCCTTGCCTTGACGAAGCCATAAAGGTCCTTCGTCACTGTGGCTAGGTGAGACTTAGCCACAACCATGAACATTTCATGGACCTTAGGGTCACTTGCCATCGTCTCAAGAGTAGTCTGATGAGACATTGAGGCAGCCAGTCTTTCTTTTGTCTCGAACTCTCTTCGTAAAAGAAATTCGGACAACTTGGGGAGGTCCTCGCCGAATTGCCGTCCGGCAATATCAGCCTCCAACTTTCCCACTGAGAATGTCAGATGGACATCCTTCCAGTCCTTGTGGTCCATAGGCAGAGCCAGCGACAAGGGTTTACACTCCTCCAGGGAGGGGCAAGGCTTGCCGGCCTCGATTGCCTTTAGGACAGCCGCAAACCCTTTTTGTAAAAAGGGGAAGGCTCTATCAGAAGAGGACACAAAAGAAGGGAGCTTCTTGCTCAATGCTGCTACCTTCGAATTTGAGAAGCCCCTCTCTTTCATCGAGGATGAAAGTAGGGCTTGAGCCTTAGCATGGTCCATAATAATGACCTCTTTCGGCTCTGTCTCCTCCCTTGAAGCTGGTTCTTTTCTCAGCCGGACATAGCAGTCCGGATATGATGCCTTGCTGGGCCAGAATTCTACCTCCTCTAGGAGAACTGAACCCAGCTTATCCGAAATGACGATCTTACCAGTCGTCATTGGCATGTGCTCAGCATACCTCCATGGGTTAGCATCTGAGCATATGGGAAGGTCTTTCACATTGAGCCTTTTCCGGGGCCCATGTGATTCTGCTAGGGACTGCATACGCAGTTCCATTGCAGCCGCCTTCTCCTGATTCTCCTTCTGCATTTGTTGGATCATTCCAACAATCGAAGAGAGGGCCTGTCCCAGTTCTACTGGGAGACCAGCGGATGTTGAGGGGATGGGCTCCGGCATCTGAACCGGAGTAGCCGACACCTCGTCGACCCCATCCTCTGCGACATCCGGGGTTTGAACTTGATCCTGACCTTCTGCCAGGAGGTCTTCTTCCAAACCTTCGTCCACATCAGACATCCTGTCACACAACTGGATGTCTTGCATCGCATCTGCGACTTCCTCGTCCACCTGGACTAGGTCTTGGGGGATCTCCTCTTGAGGCTGGGGAATCACTGCTTCAGCTGATGCCTGGGGAAAAAGATACGCCCTCATCTTCTCACTAGGAAGATAAGGGCCAGAGGTGTTCTTCTTGAAGCCCCTTACCCAAGTACGGAGCTTTTCCCTAGCTATATCCCTTGATTCCGCCGTTCTAGGGGAATCAAAAGCCTCAGTAATCAGGTTAGTGCATACAGTACATACCTGAGGGTCCCAATACTGGAGATCATCCTTGGAGACAGCGCATGCTGCGTGTCTCCTACAACACTCATGTCCGCAGAGGTTCCTGCTACGGACATTGCAGAAAACATTTCCGCACTTTGGAGGGTCCTCCTGTAAAGAGAAAAAATTTCCATGAGTATCAAGTGAACTATGTATCACTAGATATGCATAGTATAGCATATCAATTCATAAAGGAAAGACACACACTTGTGTTTCTCTCACAACCCATTGTTGCAGCTTTCCAGATAATAAAATCAAAATTGGTTTATCTCTACTAGAGTAACCAATGCAAGGTTTCCAGAGGAAACAGGTGGAGCTCACACCTAAGCAATGATTTTAAAATCCTGGATAATAGACGGGGAAGACTCTGCTTCCTGTCTGAGGGCAACAGCAAAGGGCTGTGCAAGAAAACACAATAGTGTTAGAAGATACAGTGCTGTACCTAAACTTTTACTATAGTTTTCTTCTTACTGTATATGCTATACAGAAGAATACTAGTACAGTATAGGAGGATGTGTGCCGGCCTGCCTTTGCCGGCCGGCACACACCACAATTAGCTTTAAAGTATACTACTTAACAGCTATAGGGCGGCAGCCTTCTGGTTCAAATGCCTGTGCCGGCGGCAGTAGCTGCCGGCCAGCAACAGCCAGTGTTGGCCGGCAATGACTGCCGGCCAGTAACTACACAAGGTAGTACCTAGCTGCCGGCCACACTCTTGGTGACCGGCAGACAAGGACTGACATAAGCCGGCCGGCAAAGGTACAAGACCGATGCCAGCCGGCAGCAAAAGAACCAGAAGACTACACCTGCCCGGCTGTCTGCCTCATAGGCCGGCAGCCGGGACAGGTACAGCACTAGAAGAAAATAGAATGGATGCCGGGATAAGAGTGTACACGACCCCCCAAGCCCGGCAACCGAAAGAGTGCATATAAGGAAGGGGAGAAACTTAATTCAGGCTTCCTTGACCAATGCCGTCCGGCTCTGTCGGCAGGCATGGATGAGGGACCAAGAGAGGTCCGGGCAGCACTCGAAAACATAAGACCCTTGCCGGCCAGCATCTCAGCCGGCCGGCAATGGCCTTAGTCAATTCCATATCCCAACCTATACTAGGTCCAGAAGTAGAATGACGTACAGTACAGTAATACCCCTGCCAGCCAGCTCTGCCGGCCGGCAAGGTACAGTACAGTAATGGCAAGGCCATTACGGAGATAGAGGGGGAAGGGACAAAAGGGTCCTGCCAACCTTGCTTTAGTGACAGATCACCCGCAGCCAAGAACTCTGTCTTAGCCTAAGGGAGATCTAAGGGAAAGGGCCAGCAATACTTGCCAGCTTCCCAAAGCACCAAAGCAAGGAAGGCGTTGCTATTCCCAAGGGAAGATTTTATCCTCCCCAAGAACAGCAACAGGACTTAGTCTGGTCGATCACAAAAGGAGGAATCATACTACAGAAACCTTCGATAGTGACCTAAGGGAGCTAAGCTCCCTTTATAAGTGTTAGGTCAGCGAGGGGAACTCTGCCCCAAGCCAGACAACACGGACTCAGACTAAAAAACTCTGTTGTTCTGTCCCTCTTTGAACCAGACTCTGCTGGAACAGGAAGGTACAGTAACACCCTAGTATAGTTTTATCGAAAATAAATTCGGAAAAAACCACTTAGGGATAAGCCCAAGGCTTAAACAGAGGGAAAGGGATTGCATACCTTCTCCGAAGAAAAGAAAGCAACCGGGGAGAATAATAAAGTATACTAAGGCTCCATAAGCAATTAACCTAGGCACCAAGAGAATCGATTACCTAATTCACCGAAACTCTCACGTATACAATCTTGGAAATATTCCACACAGTCTAAAATGTATAAAATATAGCCTAAAGCTTTAATAAACTTTTAATTACACTCGGAAAAACCAAAATCATGCATTAAGTACTAGGACCAAACGACTAGGCTACATGGCCTAGCGTAGGCCAGAATGGCGAATACTTCGCCAAATAATACTAAGCACGAAAGGAAATCCTATGTAAAGCTAAATAGCTAAAATTTATTAAGCAAAACAACCAGGAATGTCACTCTGACTAACTAATTTATACCTAGCGAGTGACAGTGTCCAGGACACCTCTGGCAGGCTACGGCTCTTGTATCAAAGATTAATCCTATTAATCACTCAAAATTTTACCAAGAGCCTACATTTATACATAACAGACACTATACTCAACTTATCCGAGGCCAACGAAGACGGAGAAGCCATGAAAAGTTGAATAAATCCAAGATTTGCGAGAAAAACAGGAAAAAAAACACCGAGTTGTTAAGCTACGCAAAAAGGAATACAGATGGCGCCAGGATTGGCGCCAGGCACGCATACGAATCGGGGGATTGGGAGGCCTTGGGAGCGGCTCCCCCCTTTTTCTTCCCGAATTCGTATCTCGTCAATCTCCCTCCTACGAGACGAATCTCTATTTAGGTAGTAGATTGCCATGTGACGTGTCTAGAATACGTCCTCTGATATGTCGCGATATCCCTTTCACGAGGGATACTCGCTCCAGGAGTTAGAATTCTGGTACCTTAAGGTAAATTCTCTGGGAATATCGCCGTAGTTGTAATATACCCTAGGAAGCTACCCTATAGGAACTTCCATCAGGACGACATGGCTTGAGCCCAAAAATATATATATATATATATATGTATATTCTTACAAAGCTGATCTAGTGTAGAGTAAATATTTTATTCATGTATTTCATTTGTGTATTTAACCCTTTAAAGTCCACCCTAGCTTATGGGAATCTTTAAAAAATCCCTTTAGAATGTTATTATATTGGTAAATACAAGACCTTTTTACTCATGTGTCTTTTTTAAAATATGTCAAAACTAGCGAAATAATTGCATGCAATGACGTATCCCATATGGGCACCTTGGGTGAGTTTAGGCGGGCCATGCCCATCCCATAAGGGATCTTTTGGGCCATAACGGTAAACTTTTTCAAGTTTATACTAATGTTGATTCGCCCACAAATCATATGATTATTATTGGTAAATCAATTTTTTTGTTCCAATGTATAACAGAAACACAGAGATGGCTTTACAATTTAATTAATATAAGAAATACAATATACAACACGATACAGAAATAGTAAAAAAAGGGCACAAAATATAATAAAACTTACTCATAATTGTAAGAATAGAAACATACACACACTTAGTTACATACCTTATGAAAGGAAGCAAAGCAATTCCTACTTTCAGTGAGGCATAAGGCCACCTTGCATTCCTCACACATCCAGTGGGATCTGAGTATGTGGCCTGCAACAGAACAGTACTTGCAGGTCTGCCTCATAGTGACATGCTTTGGCATGTGTAGGGTAGTGTCATTCTGGCGTGTCTCTACACTTGGCAAAACTGGCCGTTGGCCCCTTTTTGACAAAGAGAGGAATCTCTGATGCTGAGAGAATTCCTGGTGATTTTGAAGGTTGATGTCTGGAAGTTTCTGAGCCAATTGGAGATATCCAGACAGAAGTCCTTGAGAGGCTTTGTGCTAGCATGCAAAGCCAAGCAATCCCTATTATACAAAATTATAGCGTTGCAGATGATCAAATCAAGGAGGTATGCAAAGAGCCTCATGTAGTCCCTCTTTGCTTTGAAAGGGGTCTGGTAGAGGTGTGTCAACATATCACTTTTATCAATGCCACCCATACGGTTATTGTACATCTGGATGACAGATGGGCAAGGAATGGGAACCTTCTTCTTGAGTGCCCTGTTGTACCACTCCACTGTACCCATGGGCTCGACACCATCATCAGTGGACAAGATTGTCACAACGCTGTTGTCCTTCCATCTTGCAACAAGGATACTATCAGAAGAGACGTATTGCAATGTACCCCATTGTGTCGATTTCTTGTTCATCTCCTTCACAGACTTCAGATGAGGAGGACCAACTCTGTTTTCCCTGGCAGTCCCCACATATCGGCATCCATACTGCGATCTCAGGTACTTGGCCAACCCTATGCTGGTAAAGTATTTGTCTGCATACACTGCTGAGTGACTAGGGTGCTTGATAGTCTTGACTAAGGTGACAACAAACTTTGAAGTCACAGACATGGATTTCTGCTCTTCAGATAGCAGAGTATGGTGGCTCACAAAGATTTTCTCTCCTTGGTACATAAGAATATCGTGCACAAATCCATCAACACTGGAGCAGCAGAACAACTTGTAGCCCCGCTTGTCAGGCTTCTTGGCTACATACTGGCGAAGGTTACCAACCCTTGTGCCCTTATAGGCAACCATTACTTCATCAATAGAGTGAATAGCAGTCTCGGGAACTTTCAGGAACTCTCTGGTGACCTTGGTGAAGGGGACTCTCACCTTAAAGAACCGATCTAGGGGGGCTGCTGCCTGGTCATTGTTGTTGAAGTGAAGGGAAGATCGAATTGATTTGAAACGGTTCCTGGACATGAAGTCTGCAACTTTAGGAATCCTGGTCTTCACGGCCCAGAAGTCGACTATGCTAGGGATAGGAACCAGGCCCATGTACATGATGAGGCCAAGGAAAACCATGAGATCCTCTTCTGACATGTGGAAGTTGCTGCCTACATCCTTCTGTCTTGAATGCAGGTTAGATTGGAATACAATGTGTTTCTTCAATTCAGCTGTGAAGAACTGGGAGAACTATTCATAAGGTTCCTCCAAAAAAGTCCGGCTGTGGATGAATGAAGTTGGGCAGGGACTGAATATCAATGTTGTCCTTTTTCCATTCATCAGCACGAGGCCTCTTAGGCTCAACCTCAGCTGCCTCTTCCATAGGCATCTCCTCAGGGACAACAACATTGACCTTGTGAGCTGAAACAAGAATAAAGTAACACAAGTGAAACAGTAAATGAATCATGTGTGCTTGTGTGTGTGCATGTATGTGTGCTTGTGTGTGCATGCATGTGTGCTTGTATGTGCATGCGTGTGTGAATGTGTGTGCATGCATGTGTGCATGTGTATGTGCATGTGTGTATGCATATGTGTCTGCATGTGTGTGTGCATACATGTGTGCCTGTGTGTGTGGATGCATGGGCATGTGTGTGTGCATGTATATGTCAGTGAGTATGTAAGTAAACAAATAAGTTTTAAAAATACCTATTGTTCAAAAACCATTTAAAGAGCAACAAAATTTAAAGAACCCTTATAACAGCTAGACTTTAAAAACAATATTTAAAATAAATTCATCTCTCTCTCTCTCTCTCTCTCTCTCTCTCTCTCTCTCTCTCTCTGAGGATGTCTTATACTAATCTCTAGAGGTAAGAGGGTCAAAGGCATCCTCCTGAGTAAGGACTTCGTCAGGAACTTAGGTAGGGTCGTCGTCATCACTGTCAACGTCCACACGGCTCACGTCAACATCACTTCCTTCAGCATTGTCAGGGGCTACCCATGGTGTATGATCCTTAGTCTCCAATGCATGCATGTGTGCATGTGTATGTGCATGTGTGTGTGCATATGTGTCTGCATGTGTGTGTGCATACATGTGTGCCTGTGTGTGTGGATGCATGGGCATGTGTGTGTGCGTGTGTGTGCATGTATATGTCAGTGAGTATGTAAGTAAACAAATAAGTTTTAAAAATACCTATTGTTCAAAAAACATTTAAAGAGCAACAAAATTTAAAGAACCCTTATAACAGCTAGACTTTAAAAACAATATTTAAAATAAATTCATCTCTCTCTCTCTCTCTCTCTCTCTCTCTCTCTCTCTCTCTCTCTCTCTCTCTCTGAGGATGTCTTATACTAATCTCTAGAGGTAAGAGGGTCAAAGGCATCCTCCTGAGTAAGGACTTCGTCAGGAACTTAGGTAGGGTCGTCGTCATCACTGTCAACGTCCACACGGCTCACGTCAACATCACTTCCTTCAGCATTGTCAGGGGCTACCCATGGTGTATGATCCTTAGTCTCCAATGCAGCATTACGATACCCATAAAACATACGGCTGTGAAACTGCAGAAACAAAATAACAATTTAAAGTTCATGTAATGAAAAAAATGTAATTTTGCCTAACAAAAACCTATCATTCAGTCCCTTGCAAGGTAATACTTTATATGTACATGAACCTAACATCTCTAAATCATCACTATTATTCCTAGAAATAATGTTAAAATTATTCACAAATGTCTAAAACAAGCACTAAAATAAATTTGTTAGGTGTGGTATTCTATTGGCTGGTTTAACCATTACGGTCCAAAAGGTTCACGTGGGATGAGCGTGGTCCGTCTAAACTCGACTGAAGTATCCTGCATGGGATCTATACTTTTTTCATTAGTCACTACGACACTTCAGTAATACTAAAGCACTTCAAATCCACATCAAAAGGTAAGCATATCAATAGGATTCACTATCTCACAGTCACTGTGTACTTACCATGATTACAAAGATTGTGGGGAGGCGAATCCGTGGAGGTAGCTGCGACAGGTCTCGACGCTTTTCCAACCAGAGCATGACTGAGGTATCTTTCGAATGCCCTACAGTCTTGATGAGAGGGGCAGGCGGCTTGTGATTGGCTGATTCGAAGAGCAGAGGAGTGTAGCTATGAGTTGCCAAAGAGTTAATTTCATAC
>NC_090766.1:30735471-30765471 GCF_036898095.1 Palaemon carinicauda
GAGAAAATGACATACGCTGAGGTCGAACATGCAATTAAAGATATTCCGATTCTTAATACGGGTCAACTTCAACTGGAAATGCTGTTGTAAACTTTGCTAACGAAAAGATCAGAGAGGAAGCAACAAACAAGATTCAGATAATGGTTGCCAATACCGAGACGAGAAAAATTTGAAAATTAAAACCAAAATTGTAACAGTTTACAATCCTCCGGGAGCAAATACTAGTGCGAGTGCTTCGACAGTGACGATTTAACAATGAACGAGCAATATATGGTGTGAAATGTTCAACGCTTTTAAACAAACACGATAAAATGACTGTGGAGGTCCTGTAGAGATTAGGGTTCCCCTGCTGTATGGGACCAGATAAACAGCCCTGAAAATTAATTAAGTAAAGTAAAGTTTCCACAAGCTATGAAGGCAAATGCGAGACCTAGTTTTCTGAGGACAAATTTTACAAGACCGAGTTTTTTCATTTTTCTTTTAGGATAATCCTTTAATATTTTTGTATGCTTAATTTAAATATCATGTCTCCACCAGTCTTAAATAAACAATTATCTATTTTGTATGCCTTTCTCAAACTCTATTAGAGCATACAATAATTTTTTCTACCATTTCAGAAGTGCATATCCAATGTGATTTTAAGATCAACATTTCTAACACCAAGTTTGTATAGAATTTTCTAAGACCGAGTTTTCTTAGTACTTTTGAAGATGGATGCTTGCGGAGGGAATAAGGAAGGCTTGGGAGAAACCTGTTAAGGGGAAAACATGAAGAGGGAGGCAGAGAATTACATGGTGAGACAAGGTGAAGAATGATAATGAGAGAAGAGGTCTCGTGGAAGACGATGCTTTTGATAGAAGGCATTGGAGAGGGTGCATCAGGCAACCGACCCCTTAATGTAGGGATAACGGTGGGAAAGAAGATATATATTTATATATATTAAGGCTTTGAAGAAGTTGAAGACTTTCTTGTTTTCTAATTGCTATGATACTGTAGATTTGACAATTATCGTTAATTGCTCTGTGTGATACTCTTAAGGGTTCGGCCACACCGAATGCGGCAATTGTGGAAGTTACAGCAAAAAGCTTCCCTTGGCAATTTGAAACATAAGGCATCATATACATATGGCCATACCAAGTGAGCAGGAAGCCCCTATCCTCTGCCGCTGCGAAGTGGGAGTTGATGAATGGAGAAGTATTGAATTAAAAGCTCAAGATAGAGACGACTGGCGGAATCTAATCGAGGCCCTTTGTGTCAATAGGCGTAGGAGGAGATGATGATGATGTTTTCATATATACATATGGGTGATACTTCTTTAATTAATTATTGAATTCGAAGCTTTGTAATTGAATAATTAAAAAAACTTTAATTTCTTAAGTTAAACATTCTTTACTAGAATAATTAATTTATTGTCAATATACTCCCAGGTAAGAACATGGGTATGGATACACTGTGATGTGCTTGACTCGACTGACTAAAGTAACTAGAGTGCAGAGTAAAAATGATTACACTTGAAAGAAAATACAAAAGTATCCTTATAAAAAATAGAGTGCTAATCCAAGAGACTTTCTTTCTAAAGATCTTGACGGTCAGATAAGACAATTTTGCCCCTTCAAAGACAGTCAGGGTTCCTGCAAGGACAGCAGGGCTTCAGCTGGTCACCTACTTCAGGTTAGTTCCCCTCTGGCATCACAAGCTAGAGGGCGCTCGTTTCCCTCCAACTTATCTGGTTACAGGGAATTCTGATTTCTCTCCAACATCACTGGTTAGAAGAAGTTTGTCCCTCAGACATCATTGGTTAAAAGGCGGCCAATGGGTACCTCATATCTGAAGTTGGGTGTGTCCATGGAAGCATCAGGAGAGAGCCTGACCCTGCAATGGGAGAAGGGTCATATCAATGGTCAACTATGACATTTAAACTATTAAGGTAGGGCAGGCAGAGAACAAATAATTGCTTACGGCCCTCTTTTATACTCCAGGTTTCCAGGTGTGGTCCCGCCCCATCCCTCAAAATAGCTGCTCATCTGTGATCATGTGTCACCACTCCTAGGGAGCAACAGTCATTCAAAAGGAATTCAACTTCCACGAATAGGGCCGGATGTTTTATCTTTTGAAATGCCTACCGCTTCAAAATTTATCAACATATTGTCTCCTGTTCAGTCTCTCTCTCGTCTATCTCTAAAACTAATTCATTTCATCACGATAGCAACCTATTTCATTTGTCTCTCTATCTCTTAATTGATGACTTAAACCTATGATATAATTCATTACGTTCATCTACTAACTCATTCATTATGGTTACCTATGATTAAACTAATTTTTTGATATATGTATATATATATATATATATATACATACAAATATATATATATATATATATATATGTATATATATATATATATATATATATAGTCAGGAAGACTACTTGACGTATTTGAAAGAATTCAGACAGAGAATGCAGGAAGAGGAGTAGGAAAATGAAGGAAATGCCAAGATAGAGATAAATGAATATCCCGAAAAGAGAAGAGCTTAATAAAGTGCTGATCAGTTTACGACCGGGAAGATTTGAAATAAAAACAAATTCTAAAAAAAAAAAAAAAAAAAAAAAAAAAAAAAAAAAAAAAAAAAAATTACGAAAAATCATTATTTGAGAAGGTTGACACTTAATGGACAGGGTTATTCCCTGAGTGACAGGACCTGGAAAACACATAAAGTAAAATACAGTCGATAATATTGAAGAACTAAAAACAAAGATTATCTGGAATAAGGTGGAAACGACTTAAAGGTAGAGAATATTGAAAACCAGAAAAAGGCTGGAATTTTTCAATCTGAAATATGAAGAAAAAGTTATTTTATCTCTAAATAATCGAACTAGGACCTTTTAAAGAGCTAATGTGAGGAACTAAAGATCCTTGCAGCAGTTACAAGAAGGAAATTTTAATTACGAAGTGATCTCTGGATCAATTAGACTTATGAAATGCCTTCAATATCTTTATGAAAGGGAAGCCAAGCTAGAAACAATTTGGTAGTAAAAGGCAAGGGTCAGATATTGTTGACCTCTCCAGGACCCTTTAAAAGGCTTCTAAAGAGACTGGAAACCTCCTTGTGACCGTAAAAAAACTTTTTGATACATTGGAAACATCACCAGGACTCTTAAAACACTACTAAAGAGATTGGAAACCTAACCGGGATCTTTAAAAGACTCCTAAAGAGATTGAAAACCTCACTAGGACCATGAAAAGAATTCTTAAGAGATTGGAAACCTCACCAAGACCCTTAAAACACTACTAAAGAGATTGAAAACCTCACCAGGACCCGTAAAAGACTTCTAAAAAGATCTAAAACCTCATTAGGACCCTTAAAAGACTTCAAATGAGATTGAAAACCTCACTAGGATCGTGAAAAGACTTCTAGATAGATTGAAAACCTCATTAGGGCTATGAAAAGACTTCTAAAAGGATTCGAACCTCTCAAAGACCCGAAAGTACTAAAGATATTGGAAACCTCACCAGGACGCTTAAAATGCTATTGAAGATATTGGTGACCTCACCAGGATAGTTAAAAGGATTACTATGCAATCTAAAAGACAAAAAAAAAAAAAAAATAAAAGGTGAAGAGGAGGAAACGAACGAAGGATCTGACCAATAAAACAACCTTCGAAAAAGACAGGATTGAAGGTGACAAATGAAAGGGAGAGATGGTGGAAAAAAAAAGAGACGAAGGGATGGGAGAGAATAACTTGACAAAGAATCTCTTGGAATATCCTGAGGGCACTTAGAGAAAGCTCCGAAGTTTGAAACAGTTGTTGATTTAACAGTTTTTTTTAAATACCTACTGACAACTGAAAGGATTACTTACATGCACACACTCGATGCTGCCTCTAGAACAATGTACAGTACAATCCTGCCATGCCTGAACAATTAAAAGATGATCAGCCTCTTCAGCAAGCTAGCACCAGCAGAATCCATGCAGGAAGATCACCAGCCTGAGGTGATGGACACCAGACCAGATGATTCAAGTCTTGAGTTAGCTTTTGCAGTAGAGATGGTGTTATGTGTAGATAATTTTATCAATATTATGTTGTAGAACTTGCAAAAAAAGGATTATTTTTACAAATTAAATGTCAAGGTTAAGATAAAGGCATTATAATGGTTTTTACCTCAAAGATTTCGTTGTATTCTAGAACAAGAGTTATTGGAATATTCTAGAAATTTGTCAGAATTTATAGAAAATGTCCCTGGCGAGTTATAAAAGGACTCAAAGTTTTTTAAAGGGGATCAATTTAGTCATAGTTAAGTTAAGGCTGCATTTGTGGAGATAATTTGTGACATCCAATGTGATACTGCAATTTATACACCATTTACAGCGCTACTAGTTTAAAAGAAAAACAGTAATGCTTAGAAAATCCAATATCATCAGAAGTTGTGTTTATTATGTATTTTTGCTGTTATAACATATGCACTATGTGTATTAAGAGTAATATTGCACAGTGTTGCATTGATAGAAAATGTTTAAACGCAGTTATAAATGCAATAGCGTATGTTATAACGTAAAAGAAAAAATCCTCAAAAAAATTCACTGAGCTTCATATGGCAATGTCAGAATGCGTATACGAAATATTTTGTCAAAATTCCTCTTACTCTCATAGTAAAAGTGACACAATGAACCAAAAATATTGTTCCCTACAAGAAAATGCAGTATTCCTTCTGTTATCGTAAATTTTGATAATTATTACATTCTAATGTAAAACCAATTGTGAGCAATGGCATCTGTATAAATTGCATGAGTCACAAGACGAGATATTCCATGGTATTTAAATTTTACACCCTTCGGCCTTCAGTCCTACCAAGTACACGTTTGAGTTTAACCTCCGACATTCACTCGTTTTTACGTCTGTTTTTCTCGGTTTCGGCAAGAATTTCATCATGCCAAAGAAGAAAAGACAATTTCAACATCTCGCTAATATAAGGAAGAAAAAAACTAGTTTTAATAAGAGTTCAGAAGTGGGTAATATTGGCGAAATTAGCAGAGTTAGAGAAGGAGAGAGATGACGAAAGAGCGACCGTCTCGCCTAAAGAAGCAAGATATTGAGCAAAGGGATCTTCATTTCTGATTAAATTATGATAAATAACTTTGTTTTGGTTTATTGATATCCAAAAAGGAATATTGTATTCATAATGATAATGATTTATTAATATTGTCTTTAAAAATACAAAACCTTGAAATGCCCGTATCTCAAAACTACCTATTGACCTTCAAATTCCATCTTTTACCTTATTTTTAAAGATATAGTATTGAAATTTGGTATATAACTTGGAAAGTCATTATAAAACAATAAAATGTTTCCCTTTTTTAAATTTTTGTTTTATATTTTTTTTCTTAATTTTTTCCCGTGATTTTTAGGATTTATTTTTTTACGATAATGAAAAATTCATATCTAGAAAAAAATTTACTTTTAGGAAAGAAACTCTTCATTTGATTGGAGTTGTACCTCAAGTCTATGTAGGGTAGTAATCCCAGGTCTTAATATTAATTAACAAGGGAGGAAACAATTTTAAAAACACCCATTTTCAGGATGAATCGCCCTGGCGTCGCAAAACCGAAAGCCAGAGGTAAAAATCCCATTCAGTTTGGAGATATCCTAGTCAGCTTATCAAGTGGGATGAATGTCAAAGTGCTTTCCTTAAAAACGGCATTATCTGGGTGGCCCCATTAATCATTTATTAATTTTCTCAGAGATAGGATGTGATTCTTCTTACTTTTGTATTGCAGTAGGATCTAGTCTTTTAAGATTGATTGATTGATTGAAAGTTTTCTGGCATCCTGACATCTAAGGTCATTGACGCCGATACCATTTACTGTATATGAAAATTAAAAGAGAATTCGATTAAAACCATAAAAATTAAGAAGTCATTAAAATAGTTAAATAGTTTTCAGAAGACCTGCTTCTGAAATAAATCTAAAAATTCCGCTCGCATAGTAAGACACATCATGTCCAAGAATCTTGGCAAGGATAAACCTGCCATCCTCACCTTGAGCCTCAAACAGATATCTATTTCTTAAGTTAGTAAAATTAGGGCATTCGGTCAACAAATGCCTCACTGTTAAAGGTACTAAGCAGTCCTCGCAATACGGTTGGTGTTGGCCCTTCAGCAGAAACTCGTGTGTCAACCGTGTGTGACCAATACGGAGACGACAAAGAGTCGTCTCCCATTTTCGGGGAATCATGTTATACCTCCAAGGTGATATGATATTTGTTACTTCCCTCATTTTATTGCCGTCTTGACTGTCCCAGTGCTGTTGCCATTTATCACAAACCAATTTCTTGATGTAAGGTAGGAGATCGTTACATGGAATGGGATACCTCCTTGGTAACAACTCGGATGCCGCATTCTTCGCCAGTAAATCTGCCTTCTCATTCCCAGACACACCTACATGTGCTGGAACCCAACAAAATCGAACAGTTATACCTTTCCGTCCAATAATAAAAAGCCATTCTAAAATCTTTAAAACTAGAGGGTTACTAGAATTAAAAACTTCTAAAGCTTGAAGAACACTCCTTGCATCACTAAAAACTGTAAAATTACCCTCCTTTTCCAAAGCTATTTTCTCAATAGCGGTTAATATGCCATACAGTTCGGCAGTAAATATGGAAGCTGTTAGAGGAAGTGCACCTCTACAATTAAAATCATTACTATGTACTCCAAATCCAACGCCAGCATCAGATTTGGAGCCATCAGTATATATAAAAAGAGACCTGGATTCTAAGTCAGTCATATTCTTCTTAACTCCAATAAAGTATTTACAAAATGATATGTCAGGTAATTTCCATGGAGGTGTTGATGATACCTTGAATGGAAGTACCTTATTTCTAATTATATCCAGACTACTTAAAAATCGTTTCACCCGAAAGCCATAAGGTTGAGGAGATTTTGGGTGCAACTCAAAGTATGATGCGTGTCTTACAAGGCTTGCAGTCTGAAAGGCTAGAGAGCTAGGGAGTGTTTGCTATCTAAACCAATACCGAAGAATGGAAGACATTCGGTAAAGGTCTAGAGGTAACTCTCCAGCATCAACAAGGAGACTTGGGATAGGCGAGGTTTTAAAAGCTCCAGTAGATAATCTAATACCTGCATGATGTATCGAGTCTAATATTTTTAACCGGCTTGGGGTGGCTGAAGAATATACCTCACAACCATAACTAATTTTGGAAAAAATCAAGGCCTTGTATAATTTTAAAATAGTATTGCGGTCTGCCCCCCATGATGTATGGGACAATACTTTTAAGATATTCAGAGCTTCAACACATTTAGCTTTTAGCGCTTTTAGGTGAGAAACCCATGTAAGTCTACAGTCAAATATCAAACCTAAAAATTTGGTTTCCGATACACATGGTATCCGTTGACCTTTAATGTATATATCCGGGTCTGGATGTACTCCCCGGATACGACAAAAATGGACAATGGTAGTTTTACTTGTCGAGAACTTAAATCCATTCATGTCAGCCCACTGGATAATTTTATCAATAGAGAGTTGGATTTTTCTCTCAACCATTGCCATTCTAGTGCCAGCAAATGATATTGAGAGATCATCCACAAATAATGTTGAGAGAACATCCTGGGGAATGGCTGAGGATATCCCATTAATTGCTAGTGCAAAAAGGGTTACACTCAGCACACTACCCTGAGGAACTCCTTCTTCCTGGCACTTACTCTCTGATAGAGTTTCCCCCAATCTCACTTGAAAAACTCTACGTGAAAGAAATGCCTGAATAAATAGTGGCAGCTCTCCTCTCAATCCCAATTCATGAATGGTTTTAAGAATACCATATCTCCATGTGGTATCATATGCCTTTTCAAGGTCAAAAAATACTGTAACATGGTGCTGTTTGGAAGCAAAGGCTTCACAAATAGATGACTCAAGTCGTATCAACACATCAGTCGTTGAGTGCATTTTTCGGAATCCACATTGAATCGGTGATAAAATACCTTTCTTTTCAAGGTACCATATCAGCCTTGCATTGACCATCTTCTCCATGATTTTACATAAACAAGATGTCAATGCAATAGGACGATAGTTTGCTGCTAAAAACTTGTCTTTACCGGGTTTTAAAAAGGCTAAAATAATGGCTAGTTCCCAAACACTTGGGTAGCTATGATCATGCCATATTCTATTAATAATGCTTAAAATAAATAGCTTTGTATTAAAATGTACATGTTTAATCATTGCATATGGAATTCCATCGGGTCCAGGGGCTGTATCGTTGCAATGAGCAAGTGCGGAATCAAATTCTCTTTCAGTGAAAGGAGAATTATACGACTCTTCCCTTCTTGTTGCAAAATTTAAAATTTTCTTTTCTTCAGTGCTCCTATACTGGTGACCAGGGGCTCCTTCACACTTGCTGGATACATTTGAAAAATGATTAGCCAGGGCATTGCTAACTTCATTTGCTTCAGTTACATACTGGCCATTCACCTTCAACACTGGTGGTGGGTTGGGGGTGAATTTGCCAGCTATCTTTTTTACTTTCCTCCACACAGAAGATGGTGGTGTTCTACTGTTAATAGAGGAAACAAAAGACATCCATGACTGGCGCCTTGCTTCTTTCATGGCACGACGGAACTGTGCTCTACATTTCTTGTACATTATTAAATTCTCATCAGTTCTGCGTCTACGCAATCGTGTTAGAGATCTTCTTGTGGCTCTGTGGAGTGCAGTTAGTTCTGAAGACCACCACGGGACTGGTCGTCGTTTGAATAACCCTGTTGTTTTGGGAATTGAATTGACTCCTGCTGTATGAAGAGTTCCATTCAGTAGGTCTATGGCATCATCAACACTTTCAAACTGTTCTGCTCTCCCTTCGATTTCACTTAGCTCACAAAATTTAACCCAGTCTGCCTTGTCTAGATTCCAACGTGGCGATCTTTGCAAAGGCGGACCCTTGTTGGTGTTTATAATGATTGGTGCATGATCACTAGTATGCCAATCATCTAATGTCCTCCAATCAAAATCAAGAAGGCAGTTAGAGCTTGCAATTGAAAGGTCAATGCATGACAAAGTACCTGTCTGAACATGGAAGTGTGTGGGCTCTCCTGTATTAAGGAGTCCCACATCCTTCTTTTGTTATTTTCGTATTTTTGTATACAAGAGTTGTGTTTCCGATGTTCTCACTCGAGAGTCACAAGCCATTGAAAGCAGAGCAGTAATGTAAGTGGTTAGCACAATAAATGTACTTTAATCACACAAACCTATCATTGAATCCCACCGAGAAAATTCAGCGACATCAAATGGGTAAAAGGATTTATTCTCAACTAATATTCATTGAACATTACAGGTGAGTGAGCTGATTTCAAGTAAAAGTAATGTAGTGCAACCACCACATTTTTAACGACGAGGTAGACGGAACCAATTCACGCAAAAGACACATTAGAAGCCAAAGCAGAAAAAGAACCAACTAGACGAAAGCAACCCTATGTAGCAGGAAACTACTGCCAACCAGAGGACCGCCACAATCAAGTTCCATGTCAAGAAAGAAGCTAACGTAAAACATTTCAATTCATGTATTTTGATATCAAGTAATATAGGATTTAAATTTGTTACCAGTAGGCCTTAGATGGTAAATATTTACTATAAGCTAGAGTCAGTTTTACATAAAAAAGGCGTAGATCTACTTATATTGATTGCATAAACACACAAAAAGTGTAATTAGCATAGAAACTAGGTTAGAATTAACAACATAGGCATATCAGAAAGAAATTGAATGCCTAGATGTATTTGTGACCAACTTAAGAATTTAGCTGTTTCTTGTGAATTTCTGAATTTAGAAAATGTTATCATAGATCAAGTTATTGCCAATTGCACATTACAAGAGCTATGAAAAAAAATCTGCAAGATAAAGACTTAAGACTAGAGACGGTATTGATTATAGTCCGAGCTTAAGAAACATCAAATAGGCAAAGAAATATAACAGGTAATTCTACAAATGATCGAAGGAAAATTTCTAAAATTAGCAAGATGGGCTCAAAGTTGAAAGACAATAAGAATCAGAGAAGAAATACGTCAAAGCCTAGTCATAGGAAATTGCTAAACTCTTGATGTTCACAAATATCAGAATCGG
This sequence comes from Palaemon carinicauda, assembly GCF_036898095.1. Classification (NCBI taxonomy): domain Eukaryota; kingdom Metazoa; phylum Arthropoda; class Malacostraca; order Decapoda; family Palaemonidae; genus Palaemon; species Palaemon carinicauda. The sequence goes on from NC_090766.1 coordinate 30,745,589, forward strand.
ACCTATACGCAGAAACAAGAGGAAATAACGAATGCTTTAGGTGTGTTAAACTTATCATCTTGCATATGAAGCAAGGAAATACCCTGCTACAGGACAGACATGCCAGAATTGTGGAAGGATCAGCCATTTTGCCAATGTTTGTAGACTCCCTAAACAGTATCCAAAGGAAATAAATGTAGCAGTTCATACTATAGGACAAGAAAATTATACGAAAAATTTTCATGATAACCAGGATAGGTCAGAAACTGATTTCGAGTTTCGCATTATTTCTGTCAATAAAGGTGCAAAGACACATATATTGGTAAAAGTGGTCATAAATGGTAAAACCATTGTAATTCAAGTTGACACAGCGCTGATGTATCGATTAAGTCTGAGAAAACAGTTAAAACCAATCCTAATTTGTTATTAGAATGTAAAAATAGAATTTTGAAAGCTTATGATGGTTTTGATAGTCAGATGATAGGTGCTTCGAACGTGGAAGTAAAATATAAAGATCAGAGGTTAGAGAGGATGCCATTATTATTATTATTATTATTATTATTATTATTATTATTATTATTATTATTATTATTAGCTAAGCTACAATCCTAGTTGGAAAAGCAAGATGCTATAAGCCCAAGGTCTCCAACATGGAAAAATAGCCCTATGAGGAAAGGGAAAAAGGAAATAAATAAATGATATAAGAAGTAATGAAGAATTAGAATAAAATATTAAAAACAAACAATAACAACCTTAAAACATATTTTATATATAAACTATAAAAAGAATTATGTCAGCCTGTTCAACATAAAAACATATGCTGCAAGTTTGAACTTTTGGAGTGCCACTGATTCAACTACCCGATCAGGAAGATCATTCCAAAACATGGTTACAGCTGGAATAAAAGTTATAGAATACTATATTGTATTGAACCTCATAATGGAGAAGGCCTGCATATTAGAATAAACTGCATGTATAGTGTTACAACAAGGATGGAACTGTCCAGGAAGATCTGAATGTTAAGGATGGTGAAAATTATGAATAATCTTAGACAACGAGCATTATTATTATTATTATTATTATTATTATTATTATTATTATTATTATTATTATTATTATTATTATTATTATTAGCTAAGCTACAACCCTAGTTTGAAAAGCAAGAGGTTTTAAGCCAAAGGTCTCCAACATGGAAAAATAACTCAGTGAGGAAAGAATGTTATTTGAGGTATGCAATGCTTATCAAGAAAGCATGGGATGTAGCCCAAATGAAATGGTGTTTGGACGAGAAGTATGAGGACCGATGAAAATGTTGGCAGAAAAATAGAAGGGTCGATAGGAAACAGATGGAGAATATGTCAAGAATTTGAGGAAAAGGATAAGCGAGGTAACGAAATTTTCCCTAGAAAAACTAAAAACAAGTCAAGGAAAAATTAAAAAAAAAAAAGTTTGATATGAAAAGTAAGGACAGACAGTTTGCGGTAGTGCTACAGATGTTGGTTTTCTTACCAAAAAGAAGACTTACCAACAAGTTCCAAGGTTCATTCAGGATTTTGAAGAAGATCGGTGACCTGACCTACGTTATCGAAACACCAGGGAGAAGGAAAAGTCAAAGGAAAGTATTCGTTAAACTACAGAAACCGTACTTAAGTGAAAACGAGACTGAAGCTTCACAGTTGTGTAAGGCGCAAACTATTCCCTCCACGGAAGACGACGATGGATATGAGGTAGGGGCGGTAAGCAAAGTGAATAAGTCCTCCATTATTAGGGACTTGGAAGAGAAATTAAGCCGATTGATTAGAATTTTACCTGAAAATGTCTTGAATGTACCGAAACGAACCAACTTAAAGAAGCATGATATACATCTTAAAACAATGGAAAGACCGTCCAAACAACCCGCTTATCAACTGTCGCTGTATCACCGAGAGGTCATGAGGAAAAAAGTGGACTATTTGTTACAGAAGGGATTAGCCAAACAAAGTTCTAGCCCTTGCAGATCTCCATGCTTGCTCGTGAAGAAACCAGACGGATCTTTCAGGATGTGTACGGACTACCGAAAGTTGAATTCGATCAGTGTAGCAGATAATCATCCATTGCCACTAATTTACCAACTATTCGACAACATCGGACAAGCGAGGATCGTCTCCAAGATTGACTTGTTAAAAGGCTATGACCAAATTCCTTTGAACAACGCAAAATTCTCATCAGCTTTTATAATCCTGTTTGGGTTACTGTATATCAATACACCGTCATACCACTTGGTCTAATGAATGCCCCCACTACCTTTCAACGAGTGATGGATAACCTTCTAGGATCGATTGAAAGAGTAGGTGTATATCTCGACGATATTGTAATACATTCATCGACCTGGGAAAAACATCTCCGAATCCTGAAGAAGGTATTTCAAAAGCTGTGAGGAGCACACCTGACGATTATCCTGGAGAAGAGAGAATTTGGAAAAGCAACAGTTTGGTACTTGTGGAAAAGCAACAGTTTGGTACTTGGGATTTGAAGTTGGAAGAGGACGAATCCCTCTGGTAGCCGCTAACACTACCGCTAGAGAGTTATTGGATCCTATGACTGGCCAGACAGTAATGCATTGGATCCCTCTCTCTGGTCACGGCTCATTTTTTATTTGCCTACACATACACCGAATAGTCTGCCGTATTCTTTACACATTCTCGTCTTTCCTCTTACACCTGACATCGCTGATATTACCAAACACTTCTTCTTCGATCAAGGGACTAATTACTGTACTGTAATTGTTCAGTGACTACTTTCCTCTTGGTAAGGGTAGAAGAGACTCTTTAGCTATGGTAAGCAGCTCTTCGAAGAGAAGGAAACTCTAAAATCAAACCATTGTTCTCTAGTCTTGGGTAGTGCCATAGCCTCTGTACCATGGTCTTCCACTGTCTAGGGTTAGAGTTTTCTTGCTTGAGGGTACACTCGGGCATACTATTCTATCTAATTTCTCTTCTTGTTTTGTTAAAGTTTTTATAGTTTATATAGGGAATATGTATTTTAATGTTACTGTTCTCAAAATATTTAATTCTTCCTTGTTTTCTTTCCTCACTGGGCTATATTCCCTGTGAGAGCCCCTGGGCTTATAGCATCCTTCCATTCCAACTAGGGTTGTAGCTTAGCAAATAATAATAATAATAATAATAATAATAATAATAATAATAATAATAATAATAATAATAATAATAAGGAAATCCTCACCCACCCACCCCACAATGAGGGAGAAATTACGATTTTTAGGGACGGCAGGATTCTACCGACGTTTTTGCCCGAACTTTTCAGCTGTGGTCGCTCCCTTCACCGATTTGACTAGCCTCAAGAAAAAAATTGAATGGACCAGTGAGTGCCAGTAATCATTCGACAGGATAACGGCCATATTAACTTCAAAACTAATACTGCGAGCACCTGATTTCAACAAGAAATTCCTTATCCAAGTGGATGCGTCAGATAATGGGATTCAAGCTGTCTTATTACAAGAAGACAAGGAAGAAATTCTTCATCCTGTATGTTTCATGTCTTCGAAGCTGAAGAAGCAACAACGAGCCTACTCGACAGTTGAAAAGGAACTGCTAGCGTTAGTCACAGCGATAAGCAAATTCGAAGTTTACGTGAACAGACCACAGAATGAAGAGATTACAATTTACTCGGGTTACAATCCTTTAACTTTAGTTGATAAGATAAAGAAATATAATCAAAGGTTAAATAGGTGGTCATTATGTATGCAATCATATTGTATTAATGTAAAGCATATATCAGGTAAAGATAACATGATTGCAGATTATTTATCTCGGGCTGAATCAGTGGATTCAGGACCAGAATAAATAATCTTTTTTGGGGGGAGCTATCTTATGCAGCTGGTCTAGTATAGAGTAAGTATCTTATTCTTGTATTTCATTTGTGTATTTAAGAGATGTATAGCCAGCTCATAAGGTGAGTTCCTCTCATGTAGGTTCAAGTAAATGTATGTAAATTACATAAGACTTTCGTCATTCATTCAAATATATTTTTCTTTCAAGTCAATATATGTAAATTTACGTTATTTTTAAGAATTAGCTATTTTATTTTACGTATTTTCTTACAAAGTCTTATGTAAACTCGATTAGGTTAGTTGTAGGAACCACACGAGGTATGAACACGAGAGAATACGCAATTTTCATATTCCAGTGGGGTTAGAATTTGCATAAAATTTCTCGAAATAGATTTAATGTTTCGAGGAGTAAGTGGACGGAGTTAGTTGAGAGGGAGTTGCCTCCCCATGTACGTTGGAATTCGTCTGCTATTTGGATAGTTGGCAGCTTTTGGTGCCATAAGCACTGTGCGCCCCCCCCCCCCAAGCTTCCAGACCCCTGACATAGAAGGATCTAGAGTAAATAAGTCAATATATATGCATCCCTATGAATGCATAAGCAGCATAAAAGATCTAGCCTGTCCCTTTGAAAGAGCCAAGCACGTTCTCTCTCCTCTGAAGTGCATCAAATGTGTACCCTCTCAAATGGCATTAAATGATTTCTGTTCAATATATATCTTGTGTAGTGTGTTCAAACGTTGACGAAACCATTGAATGATATTTCAAATGTATTGTGTTAATATAAGTACTTGTTTAACATAGTTTTTTAACTGGCGCTGTGGGATTTAGGATAAGCAGTTAAGGGTATTTATTTTGGCTTATCTGTTTAGAAACCTTGTGTGAGCCAAAAGACGTAAGTATAACAGTTTCATCTAGGTCAATTTCACTAAGTGTTTAATCATCGGAGTGTTTAAGTGTTAACTATTTTCATTAGTTATCAAAATTAGATATTTTCATAAATCAATTTCCAGTGAAACAAGTGACTGTATAATTTTCATAAAGCAATATTTTCTTGCTTTAGTCTAAGGTTTTGTTAAGATTTAATATTTCGAGTGATTTATTTTTGGTGTTAATTCTTACAAAGTGCTGTAACTTTTTATAGAATGTTTTTATTTTTGTAAAGCGTGTATTATTTCGATCACCAATTTTTCATAATTGTGCTCGCTTGTAATCCCTGACTAGGAATTAAAGTAACAGGTTGTGTTTGAATAGTTCTTATTAAATAATCACCCAGTGTACGTAAGAGACCTTTGGATATTCAGTGTTTTTTATATATTGCCGTCTGGGAGCTGCATGATGTTCTGAGATCTTGGGTATTAATTTTCAAGTATGACAAATTTTATAAAAATAAACAGGTGACTTTGGAGCTCGAGAATTAATGTAAGTCACCAGCTGTTTTATATATATATATATATATATATATATATATATATATATATATATATATATATATATATATATATATATAAATAATAAATTAGAAAGACTCATATATATATATATATATATATATATATATATATATATATATATATATATATATATATATATATATATATATATATATATATATATATATATATATTATATATATATATATATATATATATATATATATATATATATATATATATATATATATATATATATATATATATATATATATATATATATATATATATAAACATTTTGGAGTAGGGAGACGCGTTCTGTTTTTTCATCCATTTATTTGCGCCGACGTTTCGTATCACCTTGATACATTTTCCAGGCTGAAAAGATTACAAATCAATTGTGTATAAGTAAAAAGATACACACAACGTTTACCAACACCAAAATTAAAAAGCTTTTTAATAAATTAAGAATAAAAACAGAGTAAAAACAGAAACACAGAATAACAGTGAAAGGGCTTGGAGCGAATATAGAGAAACAAATTAATTCAATAATAATTATAGTAATAATAATAGAAAAATATATAATAATAATGATGATAATAATAATAATAATAATAGAACGAACAAGACACCTACCCACAGCGGTAGCGTAAGGAGAACTGACATGAAAAATTGTTATGGAAGGGAGTGTAAACAAAACAACAGGTAATTAGGCAATAAACAATTGGGTGGAAGACGACTGGTGGTTAAGAGAAGGTACAGTTAGCTTAATCATTATTGATTCAAGGGTGGTTAGTTCATCTATATGTCGGGTTCTTCCTATTATATTAAAATGACTGGTATCTATGTGTGTTTTGCAACTTTTACTGTGATTTCTTATGTTTGATTGTTCTGGATTTGATAGTCGACAACCCGTTCTATAGCTAATTCCCTGATGAGAGGAAATTCGGACTTTTAGCAGCCTCCTGGTGCAACCGATGTAAGTGCCGAGATCACATCTGGGACAATTATACTTGTAAACGACACCGGAGGCAAACAGGGGGCTGATCTTATCCTTGACTTGGAAGAGTGAGCCGATAGTTCGGGGGTTTATGGGAATTAGTTTTAAATTAAGGGCAGGCAATTGCTCACTGAATAGGTTAATGCATTTTTTCCTAAATTTATTATTATGGAGAAAGGGAAATCTAGCAAACATACGGAGCTTGGGGACATTGTGGACTATTGGGGTTGGATTGAATTTCAGATTAAGTAGCTTATTAAGGGATCTATGAAAAATTGCTGGAGGGAAATAATTATCCTTAAAGTAATCAGCAAGGAAAGTCACTTCAGTATGAAAGGTAGACCAGCTTGATGTCAGATTAATGGCTCTATGGAGGAGAGTTGACACGGAATTCAGTTTAAAGTTAAAAAAACATGAGCTATAAAAATTGGTCCCCAGGCCAGTAAAGGTGCTCTTTCTATAAATACCAGTATGAAAGCCAGACTCGTCCTTGGATATCCTCACATCAAGGAACGGAAGTGAATTCTGTGTCTCTGTTTCAACCGTAAATCTAATGTTATGGTGTTGGTTGTTTAAAAACTCAAGAAAGGTATCAACATGGTAATTACATCTGAACAAGGCGAAAGTGTCATCTATGTAGCGTCTATAAAAGAGTGGGCGGAAATTAGGTGGGCATACATCTAAAGCTCGCTCCTCCAGGGAGCACATAAATATGTTTGCAAAAGTAGGACCGAGAGGGCTTCCCATGGCCATCCCCTCAGTCTGCTTAAAAACCGTATTATTAAAAACAAAGGGCGTATCCAGCACGGCTAATTCTAAAAGCAACTTGAATTGAGTTCTATTAAAATTGTTGAACAAGCAATCGTCAGTGGGAAATAGCCTGTCTAAAATGATGTTGATAGTCTCGACAACGGGAACATTTGTAAACAGAGATTCCACGTCAAAGCTCGCCATGTACAGATCTGAGTCCTGTGTGATAATGTCATCTTTAAAGGAGGCCGAGTTTATTAATGTATATTTGTTGTGAGTCAGTGGTTGGAGTAAAGGGACAAGAAATTTGGCGAGTTTATAGCTAGCAGTGTTAATGGAAGAAAGGATGGGTCTCAAAGGAATTCCTTCTTTGTGTATCTTTGGCAGTCCGTACATAAGTCCATATGTAGATCCTGTTACAAAAAGGTCCTGATACGTATTTTCATCTATTGCTTTGGTTTGTTTTAGTGTTCTAAGAAATCTGTTGATTTTATCTTCGGGTTTAGTAATATTGTAAAGGTCTGGGTCACCAACTTTGGTAAATTTTGAAGAGTCGTTTAAAATGTCATTCATTTTTTGTATGTAGTCATGTCTGTCAAGGATAACAGTACCTTTACCTTTGTCTGGACGAGTAATTATCAAATTTTTATCGCTGGCTAGGTTTTTCAAAATGTCATAATCATTCTTGGTAAAAAAAGGAGCCCATCTAGTTTTAAGATTATTAAAAGAGCTGTGGGCGAGGGCTGAGAATTGTGATCTTAAAAACTCTATATTTTTGCAAAAGGGAAGTTTAATTATTCTCTGAAAAAGTATCTCGAGAGGCAAAAAGAATTGCTGATAATTTGGGCGATAGTTGGGGAGGCAAAAGTCTAATCCTAAGGACAGTAGGAATTCCTCTCTCTTCGAAAGTATTTGTTTGGAAAAATTGAACACAGAATGGATTTTATTATTAAATAAAGGAACGGTAATGCCTAAGTTTCGAAGTTTTCTGAAATGTCTATCTTCAACGGTCCGAACAAAGGAGGAAATAGCCTTATTAAATAAATGGTTAAAAATGATAGAGTCTAATAATGTCAGTGAATTGAGTACACCAGTCCTGAGTCTCGTCATTTGGTCATGTGCGCGATGAAGTTCCTTGGTCTTTGAACGTATTTCCAGCTCAAGGAGGTTCCTAGTAGCATCAGTGTAGAACTCAGAGCTGTACAGGGAGGCTTTGTAAACTTTGAACTTTATAAACTTAGGCACTATATTATTGAATTGACAGTATCTCAAAAAGTTGAGGTCGAGGTTGATTTTGTTGTATTTCTTGGTGTGTTTCTCCAAGGAACGGCAGTTGGCTAAAAGCTGTGGATCGTATCTAGTTCGTATTAGCGAGTGGAAATCCTCCACTCCTCGGGAACGAAGACGGAGGAGAAACAGGGCGGCAAAGAGGAAGCTTCCGAAAGTCATGGTGCCAGCGAATCGTAGTCCAGCATGTCAATCCACTGTGGGTAGGTGTCTTGTTCGTTCTATTATTATTATTATTATTATCATCATTATTATTATATATTTTTCTATTATTATTACTATAATTATTATTGAATTAATTTGTTTCTCTATATTCGCTCCAAGCCCTTTCACTGTTATTCTGTGTTTCTGTTTTTACTCTGTTTTTATTCTTAATTTATTAAAAAGCTTTTTAATTTTGGTGTTGGTAAACGTTGTGTGTATCTTTTTACTTATACACAATTGATTTGTAATCTTTTCAGCCTGGAAAATGTATCAAGGTGATACGAAACGTCGGCGCAAATAAATGGATGAAAAAACAGAACGCGTCTCCCTACTCCAAAATGTTTATGCTTGAGTAATTGCTCCTGTCTCCATACTTCTATGCTGGATTGACATGCTGGACTACGATTCGCTGGCACCATGACTTTCGGAAGCTTCCTCTTTGCCGCCCTGTTTCTCCTCCGTCTTCGTTCCCGAGGAGTGGAGGATTTCCACTCGCTAATACGAACTAGATACGATCCACAGCTTTTAGCCAACTGCCGTTCCTTGGAGAAACACACCAAGAAATACAACAAAATCAACCTCGACCTCAACTTTTTGAGATACTGTCAATTCAATAATATAGTGCCTAAGTTTATAAAGTTCAAAGTTTACAAAGCCTCCCTGTACAGCTCTGAGTTCTACACTGATGCTACTAGGAACCTCCTTGAGCTGGAAATACGTTCAAAGACCAAGGAACTTCATCGCGCACATGACCAAATGACGAGACTCAGGACTGGTGTACTCAATTCACTGACATTATTAGACTCTATCATTTTTAACCATTTATTTAATAAGGCTATTTCCTCCTTTGTTCGGACCGTTGAAGATAGACATTTCAGAAAACTTCGAAACTTAGGCATTACCGTTCCTTTATTTAATAATAAAATCCATTCTGTGTTCAATTTTTCCAAACAAATACTTTCGAAGAGAGAGGAATTCCTACTGTCCTTAGGATTAGACTTTTGCCTCCCCAACTATCGCCCAAATTATCAGCAATTCTTTTTGCCTCTCGAGATACTTTTTCAGAGAATAATTAAACTTCCCTTTTGCAAAAATATAGAGTTTTTAAGATCACAATTCTCAGCCCTCGCCCACAGCTCTTTTAATAATCTTAAAACTAGATGGGCTCCTTTTTTTACCAAGAATGATTATGACATTTTGAAAAACCTAGCCAGCGATAAAAATTTGATAATTACTCGTCCAGACAAAGGTAAAGGTACTGTTATCCTTGACAGACATGACTACATACAAAAAATGAATGACATTTTAAACGACTCTTCAAAATTTACCAAAGTTGGTGACCCAGACCTTTACAATATTACTAAACCCGAAGATAAAATCAACAGATTTCTTAGAACACTAAAACAAACCAAAGCAATAGATGAAAATACGTATCAGGACCTTTTTGTAACAGGATCTACATATGGACTTATGTACGGACTGCCAAAGATACACAAAGAAGGAATTCCTTTGAGACCCATCCTTTCTTCCATTAACACTGCTAGCTATAAACTCGCCAAATTTCTTGTCCCTTTACTCCAACCACTGACTCACAACAAATATACATTAATAAACTCGGCCTCCTTTAAAGATGACATTATCACACAGGACTCAGATCTGTACATGGCGAGCTTTGACGTGGAATCTCTGTTTACAAATGTTCCCGTTGTCGAGACTATCAACATCATTTTAGACAGGCTATTTCCCACTGACGATTGCTTGTTCAACAATTTTAATAGAACTCAATTCAAGTTGCTTTTAGAATTAGCCGTGCTGGATACGCCCTTTGTTTTTAATAATACGGTTTTTAAGCAGACTGAGGGGATGGCCATGGGAAGCCCTCTCGGTCCTACTTTTGCAAACATATTTATGTGCTCCCTGGAGGAGCGAGCTTTAGATGTATGCCCACCTAATTTCCGCCCACTCTTTTATAGACGCTACATAGATGACACTTTCGCCTTGTTCAGATGTAATTACCATGTTGATACCTTTCTTGAGTTTTTAAACAACCAACACCATAACATTAGATTTACGGTTGAAACAGAGACACAGAATTCACTTCCGTTCCTTGATGTGAGGATATCCAAGGACGAGTCTGGCTTTCATACTGGTATTTATAGAAAGAGCACCTTTACTGGCCTGGGGACCAATTTTTATAGCTCATGTTTTTTTAACTTTAAACTGAATTCCGTGTCAACTCTCCTCCATAGAGCCATTAATCTGACATCAAGCTGGTCTACCTTTCATACTGAAGTGACTTTCCTTGCTGATTACTTTAAGGATAATTATTTCCCTCCAGCAATTTTTCATAGATCCCTTAATAAGCTACTTAATCTGAAATTCAATCCAACCCCAATAGTCCACAATGTCCCCAAGCTCCGTATGTTTGCTAGATTTCCCTTTCTCCATAATAATAAATTTAGAAAAAATGCATTAACCTATTCAGTGAGCAATTGCCTGCCCTTAATTTAAAACTAATTCCCATAAACCCCCGAACTATCGGCTCACTCTTCCAAGTCAAGGATAAGATCAGCCCCCTGTTTGCCTCCGGTGTCGTTTACAAGTATAATTGTCCCAGATGTGATCTCGGCACTTACATCGGTTGCACCAGGAGGCTGCTAAAAGTCCGAATTTCCTCTCATCAGGGAATTAGCTATAGAACGGGTTGTCGACTATCAAATCCAGAACAATCAAACATAAGAAATCACAGTAAAAGTTGCAAAACACACATAGATACCAGTCATTTTAATATAATAGGAAGAACCCGACATATAGATGAACTAACCACCCTTGAATCAATAATGATTAAGCTAACTGTACCTTCTCTTAACCACCAGTCGTCTTCCACCCAATTGTTTATTGCCTAATTACCTGTTGTTTTGTTTACACTCCCTTCCATAACAATTTTTCATGTCAGTTCTCCTTACGCTACCGCTGTGGGTAGGTGTCTTGTTCGTTCTATTATTATTATTATTATTATCATCATTATTATTATATATTTTTCTATTATTATTACTATAATTATTATTGAATTAATTTGTTTCTCTATATTCGCTCCAAGCCCTTTCACTGTTATTCTGTGTTTCTGTTTTTACTCTGTTTTTATTCTTAATTTATTAAAAAGCTTTTTAATTTTGGTGTTGGTAAACGTTGTGTGTATCTTTTTACTTATACACAATTGATTTGTAATCTTTTCAGCCTGGAAAATGTATCAAGGTGATACGAAACGTCGGCGCAAATAAATGGATGAAAAAACAGAACGCGTCTCCCTACTCCAAAATGTTTATGCTTGAGTAATTGCTCCTGTCTCCATACTTATATATATATATATATATATATATATATATATATATATATATATATATATATATATATATATATATATATATATATATATATTACAGGGAGAGAGAGAGAGAGAGAGAGAGAGAGAGAGAGAGAGAGAGAGAGAGAGAGAGAGACTTTCAACCAAAGGCAGTTAAGATAACCACAAAAAAAACTAAAAGATGGAGTAAGGGAATTATATGTTTAAACAAAATATTTATGCAAATTCTAATTAGTTCTGAAAGTAATAGGCACAATACATTGTCACGAACTTGTCATATTTGAAGCAATTATATTGCCTGGTAAGAGAGATATAGAGTTGCCTATAGTTCGTCTTTTGTTTTATGAGCCTGACTTCCAATATAGTATTCTTAACAAAGAAACCAAAGACTGTTGTGTCATACAGAAATAGTCATAAGATTTACCTTGGTACAATATTAATAGTAAAATTCTCTTTGTTTCCTGCTTACTAAAATTATGACTCCAAACTCTAATGTATAATTTATTACCAAGTTTAACACTCGGATTTTCAATAAAAAAAAAAAATTTTCTACTCAAACACCATCGTGTCATGTTTGTAAGAAAGATAATCTTCGAATGCTGAGAGTCATCACTCTCAGCATTCGAAGATTATCTTTCTTACAAACATGACACGATGGTGTTTGAGTAGAAAGACGGGACGTTTCCAGTGTAGCCCTGTGTGACGGCGCCGAGTAAGGGTGTGAACTCAAAGGCAGATTGGAAACGACTGAGTTATATTATTGTGGAACACTCTCCTTATATACAAAACCTCAAGGCAACAGGACATGACAAGTTCACAAGACAGACAATATCACAGAGGAAAAAGCAGACATGAATTTTAATGTTCGTTTTAGTGCGAGGGAAGAGCGAAGATACAAGCAAAATATATACAAAAGGAATTATGTACAATTGTGTGAAACACGGTTGGTACATGGCTCCCCCCCTAAAAATGACATACTGCACATGTTAAATAGGGTGCCCTGATCTAGAGAGGCGAACTGTAGGCGGGTCATCTGGCAGAAGATAAGCAGGTTTTAGACGATCAATGGAGACCCAGTCTTCTTTGCCCCGAATGTTTAGGAAGAATGCTTTCGAACTGCGTCGGGTCACAAGGAAAGGGCCCGTGTAAGGGGGCGTTAGTGGTGGCTTGCTGGTGTCGTTGCGCAGGAAGACGTGCGTTGCAGAGTGCAAGTCCGCTGGTATGTGATGCTTCGCTGGGGGCTTGTAAGTCTGGCGACACGGAGTAAATTTTCCCACGACGTGACGTATGCGCTGGAGATCGTCGGAGGAGGTTGTAGAAGGAAAAAATTTGGCAGGGACGACCAACGGGTCGCCATACACCATTTTTGCTGCCGAGACGTCGAGGGCGTCTTTAGGAGGGGTCCTTAGTCCAAGGAGGACCCAGGGAAGCTGAGTAAACCAGTTGCAATCCTTGCAGCGGGACATCAAAGCTGCTTTGAGGGTGCGATGAAAACGTTCAACCATTCCATTGGCAGCGGGGTTGTAGGCCGTTGTCTGATGTAGGGTGATGCCCAGGAGATTCGCTAATGACGTCCATAATTGAGAGGTGAAAGTGGTTCCCCTGTCAGAAGTAATATGCTCAGGGATACCGAATCTTGAAATCCATCCAGAGAGTAAGGCAGATGTACATGAGGCGGACGTTGCAGTTTCCATGGGAATGGCTTCAGGCCAACGAGTGGAGCGGTCGATGACGGTAAACAGGTAACGATGTCCTTGTGATGTGGGTAGGGGCCCTACAACGTCGACGTGAATGTGTGCGAAACGACGCTGAGGTTGAGGAAAGGTGCCCACTCCTGAATCCGTGTGTCGATGTACTTTGGAAGTTTGGCAAGAAGTAAAGGCATGGACCCAATCCTTAGCATCCTTAGAAATGCCGTGCCAAATGAACTTTGCCTTCAGCAGCTGTGCAGTAGAACGGCACGAGGGATGTGAAAGGCCGTGGATGAGATCAAACACCTGTCGGCGCATGGGAGCAGGAATCCAAGGTCGCGGTCTACCAGTACTGACGTCACAGAGGAGGGTGGTGTTGGAGTCTTCAAGGGGAAAATCCAATCCCAGTTGAACGGCAGGGCATCGGCAACGGGATTCATTTTCCCAGGGACGTATTGGAGAATGCAATTGTATTCAGCCACGGCGGAGAGATGTCGGCGTTGACGGGCGGACCAGGCGTCAGACTGTCGAGTGAAGGCGTGCACCAGAGGCATGTGGTCTGTGCGAATGACGAAGGGCGTAGGCTACCTTCTAAGAAATGGGGAAAGTGACGGACAGCCAAGTGTACCGCCAGCAATTCTTGATCGAAGGTAGAATAACCCGATTCTGCCTTGGACAGTTTTCTGCTGAAGAAGGCCAATGGGCGGGGCGAGCCTTTGACCACCTGCTCGAGTACTGCACCAATAGCGACGTCGCTGGCATCTGTGAAGAAAAGGAGAGGGGCGTATGGGATAGGAAAAGTGAGAGCCGCAGCAGTTGATAGGGCCTTCTTTGCATTGCAGAAGGCTGCTTCTTGAAGGGGTCCCCACTTCAGGTCCTTTGGCTTGCCCTTGAGGGAGGCGTAGAGGGGAGCAAGAGTGGCGACAATGGCTGGCAGAAAACGGTGATAATAGTTGATCATGCCCAAGAATTCCTGCAGAGCTTTGACGGTCGAGGGCGCGGGGAAATTCTGAACGGCTGCTACCTTCTCAGGGAGGGGATGGACTCCTTCAGGAGTGATACGGTGCCCTAAGAACGACACTTCGTTGGCGCCAAAGGTACACTTGTCGTACCGGAATACAAGGCCGTTTTGTTGTAGGCGGTCGAGCACGATGCGCAGGTGACGGAGGTGTTCCTCTTTTGAGGAGGAGAACACAAGTATGTCGTCCACATAACATACACAGAAAGGGAGGTCCCCTAAGATGCCATCCATGAGACGTTGAAACGTGGCCCTAGCATTACGAAGGCCAAAACAGGAGTAATTGAAGGTGTATGTGCCAAACGGAGTGGTGATGGCGGTCTTGGGGATGTCTTCTGGGTTCATAGGCACCTGATAATACCCCTTCAAGAGGTCGAGCTTAGAGAAAACCTTCGCTTTGTGCAGGTAGGAGGTTACATCGGCAATGTTTGGGAGGGGGTAGTGATCCGGTTCTGTTTGCATGTTCAGGTGCCTGTAATCCCTGCACGGACGAAAGGAGCCGTCTTTCTTCAGAACGATGTGTAAGGGTGACGACCATGGGCTGGAGGCCTTTTGGCAAAGGCCCCTTTTCTCCATTTCGGCGAACGTCTGTTTGGCGGCTGCCAATCGTTCCGGTGCCAGACGTCTGAATTTTGCGAAGACTGGGGGTCCCGTCGTCTTGATATGGTGATAAATACCGTGCTTGGCAGGAACCGTGGGCGTTTGGCGAAGTTCTGGACGGAAAACTTCCGGGTACGACGTGAGGAGGTGGGCGTAGGCATCCGTGGGTGCGCTGATGTGGAGAGCGAGGTTAGAGGGGGCGGGTTGAAGAGGTGTCGACAAGTACGAGTCTGCGTTGACCAATCGTTAGTGGGCGATATCAACCAGAAGGTGGAAATGAGAGAGGAAATCCGCACCGAGGATTGGCATTGTGACGTCAGCAACGAGAAACTTCCAATTGAATTTACCATTTCCGAACGATAATGTGAAGTTCTCGTAACCGTTTGTGGGTATCGCAGATCCGTTGGCAGCTACCAAGCGGACGTCGGCAGATGTAGACAGACTATGTTGTGCCTTGAAGAGTTTCCTTGGCAAAAGAGAACGACAAGCACCCGTGTCTACAAAAAATCGCACGCCCGTTCCTGCATCCTGTAAAAAGAAAAGATTAGAAACATGGGAGGCCACCGCCACAAGCGATGGCCTACTTACACGTTTTTTGGCCACTGACAATATTTGGCACATTTCTTCGCGGTTGCCCCGAATCTGAAGTGGTAGTAGCAAAACTGCGGTAGATGGGAGGTAGTAAGTGGCTGTAGAAGTCGTTCGTTGGGGCGCGAGCGATTGGTGGGTGGTGGGCGGCTGTGTCGCCGCTTCGGCACGTCACGGGGTAGGCGTGTATGTCCTACGGCATTCATGTCAGCTTCGGTTGACGTTGAATAGACATCCTCGTCGTCAGGGGTGGAGGCGTTGATGGAGGTCTTGAAGTGGCTGTCCATAAGGGCGTCGGCTTTGGTCATCAAGTCCTTTATGGGTAAACTATCGACATCGGGTATGGCTGCGCGTACAGGTTCAGGTAAACGGCGTATCCAAAGGGCACGGAGTAGGTTCACCTCACGAGAAGAGGCGTCTGCGGCAGGTTGAAGGCGAGCGATACTGGTCATTTCCCTGAGGGCAAGCGAAGCCCTTTGGTCCCCCAACGGTTGTTGCGAGAGCGGAAAAAGCTTTGCTATACGGGCGGCTGGCGACGGCGAATACTGCTGCAGAAGGTATGATTTGAGGGCGTCATACGCTATTGGGGTGTCTCCTTGTTCACAAAGCCAGTCGGATATTTCTGGGAAGGTGTCCTCGGGTATCGCCGTGAGAACATAATCCGCTTTGGTGGTTGAGCGAGTCACGCCCCTGATACGAAAGTGGACTTCAGCACGTTGAAACCAAGCAAACGCCTCTCCGGTGGCGAACGGTGAAAGTTTCAATGGGGCGGCCGCGGCGCCAATTGATGTAGTCTCCGTCATAGTACCAACGATGGAGGGGCGAGGGAGGTGGGGGTGGAAGGCAGTGGGAGCGAGTCGACTTCCGGGGTCACCAATGTGACGGCGCCGAGTAAGGGTGTGAACTCAAAGGCAGATTGGAAACGACTGAGTTATATTATTGTGGAATACTCTCCTTATATACAAAACCTCAAGGCAACAGGACATGACAAGTTCACAAGACAGACAATATCACAGAGGAAAAACCAGACATGAATTTTCATGTACGTTTTAGTGCGAGGGATGAGCGAAGATACAAGCATAATATATACAAAAGGAATTATGTACAATTGTGTGAAACATGGTTGGTACACCTGCATTGTTTGTTACTGTCTTGCCGCCCATGTGGTGCCTCTACCTCGACGCTCGTCTTGTTCGGTGTAGCTGAACCCTAATAATATATATGACAAACAAATCTTGTAGGTCCTGTAGGGCAGAGAAATTTTCTGCAGGTGACAGGACCAGGTAAAAAGCTCTTAAAGTAAGTAAAGTACCATATGACGGAGACTTAAAGAAAATAGTCAGAATATCTTTACTAAGTAAAACAAATGAAGAAAAGAAGAAAAAAACTTTAGACCAGATGTGGATGTAGTATAAGACAAAATAATATAAAAGAAAGGAAAACACAAAACAATTACATCGTGAGAACTGGTAACCTGTGACTCAAGCTATGTGAATTAGAACGCTTCAAACTAAACCGATATCTAAATGACATGTATGTCTGTGATAGCAGCGATACTGGGTATATGGAATCTTTTAGGTCATTTTTAAGATAAAGTGGCTGTTATGAAACTCTTTCAAGACTATGGCACCTTGCCAAATTCTGTGAAGTGCACAAATTCTAGGAAGCGACTGGGTTCAGACCCTCATCTTTAAAAAAGCTCTGCTTACAACCTTTGGATTGATTGCCACCATCTCATGGCAGATTCAGGTAAACATAACATCAATAATAATAATAAAACATATGATAGGTATTTATACTTTAATAGTAGCATACGAGAATGGCGGCAACACCATATTCCAGTGTCACATTCCAGAAAAGTGGAGTAAATAAGATGTTTATCTATGAGCAAGCGGAGTGGCTATAGCTTATCAAAGACCATCTAAATAGCAGCCAATCACGATGCGTGTGGAATTGGAAACTATAGTGAATATTTTCCATACCATCAAAGAGGCTTACTGTGCAGTGAACCTTACTTTGAATGTGAGATTGAGGATAAATGCAAAAACGATGGATTATTTTGCTTTATTTGCAAGAGAGTTAAATTTTCACTGATTCATGAAGTCGAATAAGTAAACACACCAATAAGTCTATAAGAAGTAGAATGTCCAAGGGATTGCCAGATATTTCCGCCTGCGATCGACCAAGTCTTTCATGTAGTCCGGTTTTCCAGAGGAAGAATCTGAAGGATTTTTCTACAGTTCCGGCCCTCAACCTGATTCCGAGGATTCCAAGGATTCCGAGGATTCCGAGGATTCCAAGGATTCCGAGGATTCCGAGGATTCCAAGGATTCCAAGGATTCCGAGGATTCCAAGGATTCCGAAGATTCAGCTTCGCTTGATTCCGATCCGAGAGCTGTAAAAGAAAAGTATTAGTATTCTTTGAGTTGGCTCAGCCTCTGAAGAGAGTTCGATCTAAGAGGAGACAGGATTCTCCAAGTGAAAATTTTTTAAAGGAAAGATCTTCAATAAAATAAAATTCCTTTGGAATCTCTAGTACATTATTTTATTTAATACTATCATTAAATATGAAATCCTCAGATGTATGAGGAAAATCATTGGAAATGATATTCTATAAGAACTTGTAGCAGGTATCAGTTGAGAAGTATACATAAATTATTGAATAGAGAACAGTTATCAGACATTCTAATCTTATCATTGTAATCCTCTTTTTCATAACTGGCATGTTTTGAAATATAAATTTCACAATTGACCACTGCCAGATTAGGGAGCCCATATGAAGTGACTTACAAGGGTGACAACAGCTACAACTGGTACCAGCGCACAGAGCTGAATCAGTGATGTCAGGGCATACTTCACCATTAAATTCATTGAAGCAGTAACCACCTACATCGGTGCACAGGGTTTCGTTTGCACACACTGCGAATTCTTCAAGAACGTTTCATTTAATTAGAATTACTGAATGTTGCATTACAGTCAGTGTTTTAGTAGATCAGATACAGATAGATAACACTCTAAAGGTGTTCATGGAGAAATAAACATTATAATGATACAATAAAAGAGTAAACACAAAGATCTCTAAAGATCCTATAGGTATTAAAGATGATAGAAAAATCCTCCCTTGAAAAGAAATGAGCATTTTCTAATGTAATATGACTCTAGATTTTAGTCGCTAATAGATCTATTATAACTTGGGTAAAAGCGCTCCAGATTTTCTGATACAAACTGTGAATAAGAGAAACTGAAAAGTGATCCATTCAAGGCCATCGCTTACCTTCAATGCAGCAAGAGCAATCTACCCCGTCGCATCCCTCGGGGAAGGAGGTGCCACTGCAGCTATGGTTACTGTTCACCTTATAACAATACCCGTCATTCTCGTTGCATATACCATTTAGTGTACATACTTGAAATGAAGAAGAAGGAATAAATTTGATTAGATTTGATCTTCATCGCCAACTGCAATCCCTAAAACGCTGATCAAATCATAAAACATTTTACTGGGGAATGATTTTAGTCTTTATTAAATCCACTAAATTCGAAGCCATTGCAAGAAAACTGCGCGGTGCGTGCATTGTAGAATTATTCAGCAAAAGCTGAAGAATTATGCATGATGAAATGTTAACCACCTCATAACAAGTGACGAGGTTAGAATTGCTAAGAATGAAAAGGAGGTAATTTGCACTCGAGGTAAAAATTACCGTTATATGATAATTCTCACAATAACATATAATTCTTTTAATTTACTGACTTAAGTCACTATGTTAGTTGCTCATGCGTATACGTTGTGTGTTTATGATAAACAGGTTCGTAAAACGGTTAATTTTCTATTCAAAACTGAAATTCTTTCAAAGAAAGAAAAATGAAAAGTGGGACTCTTCTAGACGATATTATAAAGATAATAAAAAGGTAGGATTTAATTATGAAACGTATTAATTCATTACATTTGGATAATTAATTTTATTGTTTGACAGGTTGTTATTTATCTTACACTTCCAGGGGCTCCATTAACTTACCTCCTGGCTTGCAACAGGCGCAGTCATCTCCAAGACAGTCAGTGGAGTCAACTTCTCCCAGACAAGTGCTCCAGGAAGCGGGTTTCAAACACGTACCACCAGTGGCAGCTTCACAGTCAGGCAACAGGAT
>NC_090766.1:30775471-30777971 GCF_036898095.1 Palaemon carinicauda
ATATATCTTGAAATTGGGGGAATTAATATTTCACAGGACTAGAAAAGCATTTTAATCTTATTCTTAGTGAAAACCATATGTAAATAGCATTGCTATAAGTAATAATTCTTGAGAAGGAGATATGGGATATGTAGTACAAATTTGAAGAACGAAGCAAAATTTGAAATGTTCCCAATTCTTGGAACAATAAAGAATATGAAAAGAAATTTCTTCCTTGAAAAAGAAAATCTCTTCAGGTTAAAGTCACTTGCCAGAAATGCAGCAATGGCAATAATCTTCCGCACACCCATCCTTGTAGACGGTGCCTTCGCAAGGAATGACACTATCCTTGTTGTAACATGTGCCTCCAGCAGTAGAACACTTGTCGAGCTTTGTACATACTGAAAATAAGACATACTCATCGCATTCTATTTAATAACAACCAAATGTTATTTTGCAATAGTTCCATAATGTAAAGTTTATATTTGATTGGTATAGTATAGTTGAGTTTATCTCGATAAAAACGTGAAAGATATCCATTTCAATCAAGGTTCAGAAAAAAATAGAACATTATAGAATGGATGATATGTGACATATACCATTATAATGTAGAATTTGTATATATCCATATCTATATCTAAATCTATAGATAAAGTGAATGATAAGTAACCGTAAAGTGAGGCTCCAAAAGTGTGAAACCTTTCTTAAAAATGACAATAATGCTATTATAACTAAGAGCATAATGATCATATATGAAAATTCTTAAGAAAATTAACAGGATTTTAACAAATCCTACCTAATAGGATGGATTTAGCTGTATATTATCCATGATTAAAGAAATCAAGCATAAGTAATATGACCTTTATATTTTAGTAGGTTTGGCATCAAATGCTTTCCTTAGAAGTGGAAAACTGCTAAGTTGTCAACCCAAATATCAAAGTAAAATCTACGAGTTTTTTCCCTCAATCAGCTTCCACTTACCTGGAGTACAACAGCTACAAAACCCTGGGGTACAGCCTTTCTTCTCCACGGTGCCATTGCAAGGATATGTATCTCTCATATCGACGCAATAACTGCCGTCATCTGTACAAGTAGAGGATGGGATGCAACCTGGATTTGAATAAAAAAAAGAAAACATTTTATTATTCTTGAAGCGATATTGTTAATTCTCAAAACCATTTGTTAATGATATTTCAAATGATATGCGTAAAGAGGATACGCAGCTGAATTTCCCCTTTGTGAATATGGTCTAAACTTCCAGGAATCTACTTTCATATACTTTCCAGAACAGTTCCCTATGTTCACTGGCTTTTGTCTTTAGGTTTGCAATCTTTCGTCAACTATAGAGGTAACTGGTGATCTCGTTTGGCTGCAAAAGTCTATTTATTGCTGTACTACACAACACTACTTATCTAATTATACAAAATGGTATTTGTTTACAAGAGCACGCTCTCCATTCACTCCCAAATTATTCAGTCCTGCAGCTCTCCTCTTCTTGTACCGTAATTAGGAGGTTCTTTAATTGGGGGAAAGAAAAAAATGTCAAGATATATTGAGCAAGGGGGGAGGGATTATAGAAAAAACTATCTTGGTTTCCTCACTAAACGACCTGGAACTAACATCGTCAACATAGTCAACCTAACCCAAGTTCATGATGCCAGCGTACATAAACAGAAGTTCGTGATGCCATCGTACATTTGATGTATATTCAAAATACAGTATATACTAAATTGATAGGGCCCCACGAGCCTCCAAGAGAGGGGTCCATCCAAAGTAGGGTCAGAAATTCAAAGTATGTAAATGTGAAATTACCAACAACTCACTAGCGTGAGGGAAGAGGTGCGAGGGACCTTTTCTAACTCACACCCACCCCCTGGAACCCAAAATCTATAGCTAAGCCCCTGTAAATTGAACAGACAAAACAAAATATAGAGCTGTATAGCAATGCAGCTTCAAAGTGCGGGAGACCAGTATATTATCTCATTTAATCCGAACAAATGTTTCCTAGGCAACTTGAAAGGAACGATACTAATGAAGTCTTTAATTAAGAGTGATGAAAGAATATCTTATTTATAAGTTTTGCTGCATTATAGCTGCCACAGTCATAAAACAATTTTCATTTGAAAGTTATTTACGAGGAAGAGTAAAAGCATATCACTCATATTACCCAATGCTCTCGAGACAATTCTGTTTGTCATATACAGCCTTTATTTTTTCGTATTTATTTCTATTATCATAATGAAAATTTTTAAAAATGTATTGGAATTTGTATAATATAAATTTAGAGAGGTTCATCTATATTCAAGGAAAAATGAATAAGGGACGAATCAGCAAACGGAATTGGAGAAATTAGGAATACAAAAAGATATGCAAGGATTTGCGCCCTATGAAAAGTTCGTTATCTGAACACTGAAACTTATAGAGCATTTTTACTCAAGTAGTGAAAATGCCAGTCTAGGATACCTTTCCAAAGTATTGCAACGTATGGAGAAAGTTACATTTAGCCTATGGGTTATTAAGT
>NC_090766.1:30782971-30800471 GCF_036898095.1 Palaemon carinicauda
TTCTTAAAAGCTTCAAGGTACACTGTAAATAATTCATGAGAGATTAGGTCTCCCTGTTTAACTCCTTTCTCAATCATAATTTTCTTACTAGCATTATGTACGTACACTATAAGATTTCTGTACTTTCCTTATTGATTTCTTCAAGTGTTTTAACATAAGATTCGTCTATTCATTGTCTTTGAAGAGCTTCTGTTACTGCTGAGGTTTTGACAGAATCAAAAGCTTTCTCATAGTCAATAAATACCATATATAGTGGTTTGTCATATTCTGTTGATTTTCTCTCATTAGCTGGTTAGTTACATGGATATGGTCAGTAGTTGAATACCTACTTATAAAGCCTGCCTGCGCTCTTGATTGATTGAAGCCTACCTGACTTTTTATTGGGCCCAATATGATCTTTGTAAATATTTTATATATTACCAAAACAAAACTTATTGGCATGTGATTTTTCAGGACTTTTGCGCCGCCCTTTTGGTGAATTGTCATAATGATAATTTTACCAAGATGTAGGTATAGAATATTCTTACAGATATTGTGTGTAAAGTTCAGAAAGTTTTACAGCTATGAAATCTACTTAATCTATTACTAAATCAATTGTCAGGATCTTCCCCTAATGATTTGTCTCTTTTCATGCCTTTTAATGTTTTTTTTTTTTTTTTTTACTTCTCCTACGGTTACAGACTCAGGTCTTTCATTATTCATTCTTGACAAAGTCATGTCCTATATCACTATTGTATAACATTATCTAGAAATTATCTGAACTTGATATGAGTAAATTCCTTTTATATATATATATATATATATATATATATATATTGTTTCCATTTACATCTTATAAAACAAATATATGTTAGTGCCTTGTTCCAAGTCTTCACTTCATTAACTTGATGCTTCTTCCTTTCTTTAGCGTTTCCTCAATTATGGTCTGATTGTGCTTATGAATGTCTGGGGTTTTAACTTTGTATATTGTTTTTGATAGTTCTTCTAATTCCATTTCCTTTCAGATTTTACCATCATTTGCAAAATTCCCTTTATTAGTTTCTTATAATTTTCCTAGATATTGTTTAGAAACTTTTCCATCTAAATCTTATGCTGACTCCAATGTCTTCTTCACTTGCTTCCATTTCTTCGTGTAACTGAAAGTATCTATTTTGTATTGCTAAACTAAACTCATCAGATTTTTCTCTTATTACAGGAGTGATTATTTTCTTTCTTGAAATTCGTTTTCTATATCTTATCGAAAGTGTAGCGAATTCTTACTTCTCTCTCTATTCTATGGTCGCTTGATTCTAACTTGTTTAACGCTGTTACATCTTTAACTAAATTAACTTTTTTTTCACAAAGAGTAAAATCTATCTCATTTTTTGTTTCTCCATTTGGGCTTCTTCCTGCTCATTTTCCATGTTCCATTTTGTAAAAAGTGTTCATGACTTTCATATTATTTCTTTTAGAAAATTCTACAACTATGTCTCCTCCTCCATTTCCTGTGCCTTGCTCCAAATTAATCTGCTGCTGATTCGGTTCTCTCCATTTAACCAACTTTAGAATTGAAATCGCCCATGAAAAAAATAAACTGTGTTTTATGTTTTTATCAAAGATATCTCCAGATCTTAAAAAAAAATTTCTTCCTCTGTATGTGATGTTGTAGGTTTGAGTACGTTTGTATGATATGAATTTTTTAATTCTTATTTACTTTGGTAATCAATCCTACAATTCTATCACTAATACAATAAAATTCTTAGATGCTTTCTGTAGGATTTTCATTAATAAGAAAACCAACTCCATTTTCTGTGTTCCTTTTATATCCACTGAAGCAAAATATAGGGACCTCCATTAACTCTATATAAGATTCCCCATTTTTTCTAATTTCCTGAATCCTGTTATATCCCACTTTATCTACCTCTGTCATTCTAGTAAAATAGCGAGATTTTTTTCTGCTATACTAGATTCTGACATTGTACATTACGAGGTTAAATTTCCAAAGGTGGACAGTACCACCTACAGTTAGACATATGTGGCCCCTTCCTTGTGCCGTTGTTCCACTGCTGTTGGGGACTTTGGTCTGACAGAGGAGAGTTACATTCATGTCTGGGTTTCGCCAGTTTTTCATCCCAACACTGGCCACTGTGGCTCGGTGATGAATGGAGACTTTGGTGTGATCACAGCTAACAATCCTAGTATTGATGGTCCTGAATAGTATAGCTTTCATGTAAATTATATACACATATATGTATATATATATTTATATATATATATATATATATATATATGTGTATATATCTACATACATACACACACACACACACACACATATATATATATATATATATATATTGGTGTGCTACTGTTGTTAACACACATTTGGGTTCTCTTCAAATGTCATCTTAAATGTGTTATAGATTAGATTTAGTATGTTACATCTTCAAGTAAAGTCTAAGTAAGTTAACTTTAAAATAGTTTATTCTTTAAGAACAGTGTTAACAACTCCATCACAGGAGTATAGCTCGTTTGGTCGGATGACCATTCCGTATGACATCTTAAAGTGAACTGATACAAATATCCAATTTCATACTAAAGTTTACACAGTTATCTCAGCATTTATGAATTTATAGTAAACACAACATTAATACCGGAAGGTTCTTGTTCAGTTCTCACAGACAACTTCTTTCTCACAGGGCTTGGTTGTGTTTACTCTTCATGAAAAATGTTACATAGCTGAGGTTTGGCATTCGCATCCTGCTTAGAATATGACTATGGCATTTCTCACTCTTCTCTTACTTACACAATGACCTGTAGGTCATGTGTTTTAAACAAGTAATATCTAATATATTACATATATATATATATATATATATATATATATATGTACTTGAACTATGAGTTTTAGAATGGTTAGGCTTTTCGTTTGATGCATAAGATAATTTGTCTGTATTTTCTCAATTTCTGAACATCAGTGTATCAGAACGTACTTTTATTTTCCTTTTAGATATTCTCACAAGGATACCCCAAGTAAGAAATTAGAAGTATATTTAATGATTTCATGGATTATTTGCTAAACATTTTCCTATTCATCTTTGTAATTATAAGTGAAAGACTTACTGATCTTAAACTTGAAAATTATAAATATCATCTAATGATCTTATCTTTGATTTTAAAACATTCATTAAAGGAAACATATTAAAGCCATTTGAAAATTATGTAAGGTTGAAATACTTTTTCTTTAACTATCTTTAATTAGAATACCAAAGATACAACTTATGTTAAAACATCCTATTCTTCTTTCCTTTCTAAATGTATGTAGATTCCTTTGGTGTAGTTTTCATTCCCTTTCAGACAATAATAAAGAAGTTATCCGAATGGAACCCCTCTCTCGTGTTCACTTTGTTTAAAGGTTGTTCATGAGAGGCAGAGTCAATGGACAGGACATTATCCTTAAGACACCCTAGCTCCCACTCCCTCAGGCTAGGACCTTGGAGGGCAAGGCAATGACTGCTGATAACTCAGCAGGTAGATCTATATACAGACTCAAACACCCCATCATTATTCCTCAAGAATAGTGATGCTGCAGATACTATAAAAAAATATCAACCTTTAGCGGGGGCTAACTCCAGTCTAACATATTGCTAGTCAGGGACGTTTCCATTGTAAGTTTCATGTGGTTGTTGGAGGGTTTAGAAATTCTAGATCTTTACTTTTGTATCATAAAAGTTATTTCCTAATTATTTGTTACTTTTTTGTGTTAGCTCTTTTTCAGGTGAGGTTCGTATTCCCTTACATTGATTGAAACAAGTGTTAAAGTCAATTCTGTTGTGTTCATCAGCAATGCTTATTATTGTACCAGTCATATGTTCAATAGTGTGCATATGAGGGCAAAAATCTTTTAGCGTAATTAGCTTTTTAATACCTTACAAACGTGTCGCCTTTTCTCCTTTCATGACTATTGAGGTTGATATATAAGAAGATGTCCAGGAATATACATTTTCCCCCTTTTAAACATCCTTCTTAAATTATCGCTGAAAAGGTAAAAAAACAAAGGTTTTGTGATGGCAGGAGTAATCAACACAAGCGTTTGAACACGTGATTCCTCAAGGCTAATCATTGCATCGATTAAACCTTGGGAAATTAGAGCAATTTGGTATTGATCAAGTTTTATAGAATAATTATATCGATACATCTGTTTCGTTAGCAAATACATTTTTTAGATTTCAACACATTTTATAAAGGACTTAATATCATCATTATCTGTGTTAAATATGTTTTCCTCTGTTCTCGTAACTATTTCACTGCTTCCCAGAACACAATCCATGCTAATTCTATGACCGAAATTCTTATGGTGTACATTATGTATAAAATAGATCGGCTATGATTTCCAGAGTCGATAGATTATTCGTGCAGTTTCATTTAATCTTTTTATCGTAACCTTTTCATAATTGAGCTTAAAGGATTCTGTTTTAGATTTACCATTTTCATTGTGTAGACGACGACTAAATTGGACTTTTCGTTTGATTTTGTACAGTGTAAGTGTTTCCCCAGGACACGAGATTAAAATTAGAAGAAGGATAAGCATACGATGGAGAGCATTAGGTAAACAAAATGAGATTAAGAAAAGTAAAATTCCTCCTGCTCTTAAAATAAAATGGAAAAATAGCCCAGTGATGAAAGTTTATAAGGAAAGCAATAAACTATATATGAGAGATAACAGTAAAAATAAAAATGTTGAACAATAGTCAATTTTGACTGCCTGTACTTTTTGCATACTAATCTGATTTTTATTATCAATTTGATAGATTATACTCAGGGGTGAAAGTACACCGTATCTGTATGGAATATACAGCCATCTACAGCCGGTACACAGGGGTGTGCTTCTGGAGGCCTAACGTTTGGATACCTACCAGGTGAGAGGATTCGTTCGTAAACATCAAACGCTGGTATTGCGAAGTAACGCATTATCAAGATATTTAATTAGATTAAATACAAATTCCATGAAACGTTCGTTGGGGTCTCAATACCCTCGGATATAAGAAAGTTCTGAATAACAGAAAGAAAGTAACTATATGTCAATTACTCAGCGATTAAGAATTGAAATGTTACAATGTCTTATTAACAATAAAACACTGTCTCTGTGGAGGATTGATTTTTGTTTTATTTTCATTTATTTTTGTTGTCTACCAAATCCTGAGAGAGAGAGAGAGAGGAGAGAGAGAGAGAGAGAGAGAGAGAGAGAGAGGCAATTAGTGTATTGATTGTTTGTTGTGAGAAATATTGTTGGAATAATTGACTGTTTACTTTTTAGCCAGTTTAGGACAGCGGTAAATGTTTTGATTATTTTTTATTTGATTGCAGCTAGAGGCAGGTGTGAATGCTGGACTATTATTATTATTATTTATTACCAGCGTGGAAATGTTTTATTATTTTTTGAGTAAGTAAAGTTTTGTTTATATTTGCTTGTCGTGATTGTGAATGATAGGAACAATTTATTATTTATCTTTGATTATAGTGCGATAGTTCGTAAGTTTTTTTATTTTTTTTTTCATTTGCAGGCCGTAGTTCCTCCTTTGGAGCGTTATTTTTTTGAATGTCGATCTATAGTTGCTGACCTGGCCTGTAATTGATTGTTAGACTGCTCTTATGGATTGCCCAACTGTTGATGACCCGGACTGAATGAACCTTCGATTGATGATGACGATGATGATGATGATTATGATGACGATGATGATGATGATTATGATGACGATAATAATATCCAGGACCCCAATCAGGGAGGTAGTTGTGGTAAATTGCCACACAGTGTATTGTTAACCACAAAGCAGTGGTTGTGTGCCGTAAAAGACAGTTCCGAAGTGTGTGGACGGCTGTGTTGGTGTCATTAAAATATATCATATAAACATACATATCTGGGTGTTGGTGTGCAGTTGATCTTAAGTTTCGTTAGTGGTTTTTGTTGATTTAATTGAAGGGTTTTATGGTTAATATCTATTTTGTGGTAAGTGTATGATTAGTGATAAGTATGATTTTTTTTTTTTTTTTTTGGTTGTTTAGTTTTAAGAAATATAGTGTTAAGGTTATGTTTTGTTTTCATTTTCCTTCTGTCCAAGAGTCCAGTTGATAACGTAAGGGAAAGTTTGTGCAGAGGAGACTTTTGTCAGTTAGAGTGATTCAAGGGTTTGGCGGTTGTTCTTGCAACATCCCGCCACATTCTCTCTCTCTCTCTCTCTCTCTCTCTCTCTCTCTCTCTCTCTCATTTCATCAACTATGCGGGGGAACACAAATATGCCCCAAATAAAAATATTCTAACTTTTGCAAAACCTCTCACTTAATTCGAATATTTTTTTCAAAAGGTTGTGTTATAAACATGAATATATCAAATAAATCACTTTCTTGGTTTTAGTTCCCGTTATGTAACACTAATTGAGAGAGAGGGAGAGAGAGAGAGAGAGAGAGAGAGAGAGAGAGAGGAGAAGAGTAAATATCGCTAGCACTCACTAAATAATTTTGGAACACAAAGTACGTCTCATGTAGCCAACTTTGACCTCTGACTGTGAGGGACAGATTTACTTCTATTTACGCACTCACTCACACACACACACACACACATATATATATATATATATATACACACACATAACTATATATATATATATATATATACACACACATAACTATATATATATATATATATAAACACATAACTATATATATATATATATACATAACTATATATATATATATATATAGTTATGTGTATATATATATATATATATATAGTTATGTGTGTGTATATATATATATATATATAGTTATGTGTGTATATATATATATATATACACACACATAACTATATATATATATATATATATACACATAACTATATATATATATATATATATATAACTATATATATATATATATACATAACTATATATATATATATAATAATATATATATACACATAACTATATATATATATATATATACACATAACTATATATATATATATATATACACATAACTATATATATATATATATATACACATAACTATATATATATATATATATATACACGAACAAATAGAAACCTGAAATAAAAAAAGATTTGGCATAAAAATAGTCCAATGGAAAATTTTATGTAAATAGCTATGGAGTGTTTTTCAATCATGGTAATATATTTTTCTACTCCATCTAATAATTACATCCATATTTCAGATGTCTCCTTCTACCTCCCAAATATATAACACAACATTTTCCACGTCACATACACCAAACTCCTCTAAGATTCAATTTATTTATTATATCACCATGATGATTTGAACTATTGCATGAAGTTTCCAAATGCTGCTGGCATTTTTATTTGATTTTTTCAGCTCCATTTGCGATGTTGTTTTCTATTTTGTTGTTGTAACCTTTATTTTTTTTTGCATATTGTCTTATATTTTTTGTTATAGTTGAAGTACTGATTCTTCCAATTCTGTGTCTCTTGTGCAACATAGCTTCAAATTCTGGTATCTTCTATATATTTCTATCTTTTCCTGTGTTATATATTAGTTATATATACCCCCTAAGATAATATATATATATATATATATATATATGTATATATATATATATATATATATATATATGATAAATGGAACCCCAAGTGTATTTCGAAGTACACACGTGAATTCGTCAATCCATCGTCTTCTCTATCTTCCTCTGCTTCTTTTGCAATCTGTAGGACCCGATTCATTTATTCTTAATCTCCTTCAATTATCAGTTATTCTCATTATATGTCCTGCCCATGTCCATTTCTTTTTCTTACATGTTAGAATATCTTCTACCTTAGTTTGCTCTCGTATCCCTGTTGCTCTATTTTTGTCTCTTAGTGTTATTCTCATAATTTTTAGTTCCATGGGTCTCTGAGTTGTTACTAGGTTATGTTTAAGGATTCAGTAAGGCCCCAAGATTGTTTTTTTTTTTTTTTTTTTTTTTTTTTGAATAAGTTAATACTGGAAGGACCATATGATTAAATATCTTGCTTTAAAGAGAAAGTGGCGTTTTCATTTCATAATGTCATTTTGTTTACCAAAAACTTTCCATCATATGCTTATCTTTTCAATTTCGGTATATATATATATGTATGTGTGTGTATATATATATATATATATATATGTATATGTATATATATAAAGTATATGTAAATATATATGAAAAATAAATAAATAAATAAATAAATATATATATATATATATTTATTCTTTATATATATATGTATATATATATATATATATTATATACACACACACACACACATATATATATATATATATATATAGCATATATACATTATAGGATAGTCACGTATCTGGGAACCAAAATATAGTATTACATATATTACAGCTGGCAAGCTACACAAACATCCCGAGTTTCAAGCTCACCTGTTTGTTTTTACATTAAATCTGCATCCCTTGGAAACATTAACACCCGAGCTCTGAGACAGTTATACAATTTCCAGACCGCAATATACATAACACTGAATATCCAAAGGTATCTTAAGTACACTCAAAACAAAACTGGGTAATTATTATTACGATATATTCAAACAAATTCTTACCTCGATTCAATAACAGGATACGAACGAGTATGTAATAATCAATGGTGATTGAAATAATACACTCTTTACAAAAATAAATATATTCTGTAAAAATCACAACACTTTGAAAGAATTTAAATATGAAAAATAAATCACTCGAAGTATTAAAGCCCCCCTGACACTTGCGCGCATTTTTGCCACGCACTGGCACGCATTGATGCGCGCCAGTGCGTGCCACTTTTTGGCACGCACTGGTGTTTTTCGCGCACTGTTCACGACCAGTTCACTCCAGTTCGCGCATCGTTCACGCGACGTTCACGCGACGTTCACGCCATGGCACGAATTGGCACGCGTAGTTCGCGCATCGTTCACGACACGTTCACGCGAGTTCACTCATCATTCCGCATCGTTTCCGCATTGGTCACGCCAGTTCACGCCAGTTCACGAATTGGCCACTCCATATAAAAACGGGGCTTCTCCAACCCGAGGACATTCTTGGATTGGGTTCGGAAGAGACAACAATGCTTTCTGTCAGAGACACCATTGCATTGAGGAGAAGAAACGTATCTTTTTCGTTTGTATTTTTTGTTGCCCTTTATTTTAGTTTCAATAAAAAAGCATTTGATTTACATATAAATAGCAGACATGAAATATGTACAAGTATTAAGAAAGCATTTTATTTTAACATTAAAAGCAGCAAATATGAAAAGTTTTTAGGCTGTTGATTTTAAGGTAATAGAGAAAAAAGTGTGTTGAAATAAGAAATCATTTTATTTTTACATTAAAACTGCAAACAGAAAAAATTTGTTTTGCCCTTCATTTTAAGGTAATAAAGAAGAATAAGTATGTTGATGAAATAAAACATCATTTTATTTTTACATTCAAACAGCAAACTTAAAAATTTCTTGGGTTTATTTTTCAGTTCATTTTTATTCAAAACAAAAGTTTTGGGTCTTGATTGGTAATAGAGGAAAATAAGTGTGTGCATGAAATAAGACATCATTTTATATTTACATTCAAACAGCAAATATAAACAATTATTAGGTTTATTTTTCTTTCCTTTTCATTAATTTTTTCGTTTCCTTTTTGTTTCTCTTCATTATAAAGTTATAGAAATAGTTTGAAATAAGACATCATTTTATTTTTACATTCAAACAGCAAATATAAAAATTTATTAGGTTTATTTTTCTTTCCTTTTCATTAATTTTTTCGTTTCCCTTTTGTTTCTCTTCATTATAAAGTTATAAAAATAGTTTGAAATAAGATATAAATTTTTTTTCACATTAAAACAGCAAATATAAAAATTTATTAGGTTTATTTTTCTTTCCTTTTCATTAATTTTTTCGTTTCCTTTTTGTTTCTCTTCATTATAAAGTTATAAAAATAGTTTGAAATAAGATATAATTTTTTTTCACATTAAAACAGCAAATATGAAAATTTATTAGGCTTATTTTTCTTTCCTTTTCATTAATTTTTTCGTTTCCTTTTTGTTTCTCTTCATTATAAAGTTATAGAAATAGTTTGAATTTTTAAGATATAATTTTGTTTCACATTAAAACAGCAAATATAAAAATTTATTAGGTTTATTTTTCTTTCCTTTTCATTAATTTTTTCGTTTCCTTTTTGTTTCTCTTCATTATAAAGTTCACGCCACTTCCCGCATCGTTCACTCCAGTTCACTCCAGTTCACGCCAGTTCCCTCACTGTTCACTCCAGTTCACTCCAGTTGGCGCATCGTTCACGGCCATTTAGTGCGTGCCAATGCGTGCCACAAACTTTAAACATTTCAAAGTTTTGGGCCCGCATGGCACGCATTGGTACGCTCTGGCACGCGAGTTTCCGCACTGTTCACGACATTTTCACGGCTCGTTCACGCGAGTTCGCGCATCAATGCGTGCCAGTGCGTGCCACGAATGCGTGCAAGTGTCAGGGGGGCTTAAGTCTGAACAAAACTCCGATTAAGATAAAAGAAATGTTACACTCTGAAAATGATCTAACTACTTGACTTGAAATATTAAATCTGAATAAAACTCTAGACTAAGACAAAAGAAATAATTACGCTCTGAAAATTATATAATCACTTGGCCTGAAATATTAAATCTGAATAAACCTTAGACTAAGACAAAAGAAATGATTACACTCTAATGCTTAAACTCTTGAAGAGCTTGCATAAAGTAACTGATAAACTTACTAACTTCATGTATTTTACATGCACAAGGCCAGTTAAAAAAATTTACATAATACACACACTCACCACAACACAATAAATCTAATATCACTTTTAACTCGTTTCCTAACATTTAACCTTCATTACACACACTATATGTCGTAATTAAACTTAATTATTTTGTAGAGGGTACACTAAAGGCACTTGGAGAGAGAGATAGGTGGACATTTTGGCTCTTTCACAGAACGGCTGTTTCTTTTCTGCCCCATGCATCCCTGGGGCCGCTTATATATAAATTGTCTACTTCCAGATGATTCTAGGTTTGAGATCTGGAAGCTTGGGGGCTGGCCTAAGGGCGTAAGGATTGCCAATGATTACTATCTCGGACACGTACCGACGCAACCGCAAGTTGACTCTCCCTCTCAGCTAGCTCCACCCACATTTGTCCTCGATATAAAGGAAGATAAAATCTAACACCAGGGTTTTCGAGAAACTTCCAAAACACGTGGCATTTTCTCACAAACATGACGCAATACCTCATAAAGATATATAAAAGATTTACATAAGTCCTTGTTCATATATATGGATCATATAACACTCTTAAACAGATCACGTAAGACTTCATAACGAAACACGTGGAATCAAAAGTTAATTCTTAAAAATAACGTAAATTTATTTATACTGACTCGAATGAAATATACAATAAAATTAACGACGAAAGCCTTACGTAATTTATATACAAAGCTTATATCTACAGGAGAGGAACTCATCCTAAGAGCTAGCTATTCCCCTCTTCAATGGACATCAGAAAACATAAATAAAATATCTTATTAACTGATTTACTCTACACTAGACAGGCTTCATAAGAATATATATATATATATATATATATATATATATATATACATATACCAAGGGCACTTCCCCCAATTTTGGGGGGTAGACGACATCAACAAAGGAAACAAAACCAAAAGGGGACCTCTACTCTCTACGTTCCTCTAGCCTAACCAGGGACTCCGCCGAGTTCAGCTGGTACTGCTAGGGTGCCACAGCCCAACCTCCCACATTATCCACCACAGATGAAGCTTCATAATGCTGAATCCCCTACTGCTGCTACCTCCGCGGTCATCTAAGGCACCGGAGGAAGCAGCAGGGCCTACCAGAACTGCGTCACAATCGCTCGCCATTCATTCCTATTTCTAGCACGCTCTCTTGCCTCTCTCACATCTATCCTCCTATCACCCAGAGCTTTCTTCACACCATCCATCCACCCAAACCTTGGCCTTCCTCTCGTACTTCTCCCATCAACTCTTGCATTCATCACCTTCTTTAGCAGACAGCCATTTTCCATTCTCTCAACATGGCCCAACCACCTCAACACATTCATATCCACTCTAACCGCTAACTCATTTCTTACACCCGTTCTCACCCTTACCACTTTGTTCCTAACCCTATCTACTCGAGATACACCAGCCATACTCCTTAGACACTTCATCTCAAACACATTCAATTTCTGTCTCTCCATCACTTTCATTTCCCACAACTCTGATCCATACATCACAGTTGGTTCAATCACTTTCTCATATAAAACTCTCTTTACATTCATGCCCAACCCTCTATTTTTTACTACTCCCTTAACTGCCCCCAACACTTTGCAACCTTCATTCACTCTCTGACGTACATCTGCTTCCACTCCACCATTTGCTGCAACAACAGACCCCAAGTACTTAAACTGATCCACCTCCTCAAGTAACTCTCCATTCAACACGACATTCAACCTTGCACCACCTTCCCTGTATATGCTGTATATATATATATAGACATATATATATTATATATTATATATATATAAATATATATATATATATATATATATATTGTATATATATATATATATATATACTGTATATATAGACATATGTATATATGTATATATATATATTTATATATATATATATATATATATATACATATATGTAAATAGTTATATATATATATATATATATATATTTAAATATATATATATATATATATATATGTATATATATATATATATATATATTTAAATATATATTTATATATATATATATATATATATATGTATATATATATATATATATATATGTATATATATATATATATATATATATCTTAAACTAGGAGTTTTAGATTGATTAGGACTTTCGTTTGATGCATAAGAAATTTTGTCTCTATTTTCTCAATTTCTGAATATCAGTATACAAGGAAGTACTTTTATTTTCCTTTTAAATATTCTTTCAAGGATACCCAAAGTTAGAAATTAGAAGTATAATAAAAGATTTGATGAATTATTTGCTAAATATTTTCCTCTCCAGCATTGTAATTCTTAGTGAAAGATTTACTGAATTAAAATTCGAAATTTATATATATCATCCTAATTTTGTCAGAATACAAAAAACCCTAAATACGTTAAAACATCCTATTCTTGTTTCCTTTCTGAGTTTACGTAGATTCTTTTGGTGTAGTTTTCCATTCCCTTTCAGACAATAAAAAAGAGGCTATCCGAATAGAACTATTCTCTCGTGTTCGTTTTGTTTGAAGGTCGTTCATGAGAGGCAGAGTTAATAGACCGGACATTTTCCTTGAGACTCACCTTACATACATATTCTTAGCACTCAAGCTCCCACTCAATCAGGCCAGGACCTGGAGAGGAAAGGCAATGACTGCTGATGACTCGGCAGGTACATCTGTAGACAACCCCAAACCCCCATCATTATCTCATAAGACAATACAAAAAACTATCAAGCTTTAGCGGGGACTAACTCCGGTCCAACATATTGCTAGTCAGGGACGTTTCCACAGTAAGTTTCCTGTGAATGTTGGAGGGTCTAGAAATTCTAGATCTTTACTTTTGGATCATAATTTTTTTTTTCCTAATTACTTGGTAATTATTTGTTCCTTTTTGGTTATTTCTTTTTCAGGGATGAGGTTCATGTAGCCTCACATTAGTTGAAACAAGTGTTAAAGTCTATTGTGTTGTTTTCACCAGCAATGCTTATTAGTATACCAATTCTGTGCATATGATGGCAAAAAGCTTTCAACATAATTAGCTTTTATTACTAACTCTCTGTTGAAATGCCTTGAATCATTTCGACAGTCGATAATGTATCAGGAAAGGATAACGTCAAAACAATTATCCCTCAGTATGCTCTCTGTTACAAGTGTCTCTCAATCTGCGTTCATTCAACGTTACAAACGTATCGTCTCTTCTTTTTTATGACTATTGAGGTTGATACATAAGAAGATGTCAGGCAAATCTCCAGGAATAGACATTTTTCAACCTTTTAAACATCCTTCTTACATTATTGTTTAAAAGGTAAAAACAGAATTTTTGTGATGGCAGGAGTAATCAGCACACGTGTTTGAGCACATTATTCCTCAAGGCCAGTCATTGCATCGATTAAACTTTGCCCTCGTGAAATTAGAGAAATTTGGTATTTTTTTTGTTTTCATTTGATTAAGTTATACAGATCAATAATATTAATATATATGTTTCGTTATCAAATTCATTTTTACATTTTAGTATCATCATTATCTGTGTAAAATGAAATGTCCCTGTTTCCTCAACTATTTCACTGCTTCCCAGAATACAATCATACTAATTCTATGACCGAGATTTTTATGGTGTACATCATGTATAAAATAGATAGGCTATGATTTCCAGACTCGAAAGATTATTCATACAGTCTCATTTAATTTTCATAATTGAGCTTAAACCACAAGTACTAGGAGGTCAGGATTTCAGCGAGAAGTTAAAGAAGAAACGTGTGATGGAAGTCTGTGAAGGGAAATAATGTGAAGTGATGTCAGTCATTGGAGATATTATGACTTCTGAAATCGTCTCTCTGCAGTCAGATCAAGAGGAAATGGATACCCAAGTTATCTTGCACTGCAAATAGGCAGAGCAGCAGAAATACGAAAGTGTGTGAGTATGGAGCCCTGAAAGTGACATTTTCTTCATTCAGCTTGATTATACTCGTAATCTGAATGTCCAAGTCCTGGTTGACACTGGTGCTGGCAAAAACCACAGATTGTTAGATATCGACTAACTAGCACAAAATTTGCCCCTATAGTAGAGCGATTCTCTCTTAGCCCTACATGCCTTTACAAGATGTGACATCACTAGTGTATTTAAGGGGATATGCTATGTAAATCCCTTAAAGATGCTACAGAAGAAGCCCAGGTTTCAGAAGGTATTTTGTCAGCTCAACCACACCTTGTATGTCCCTGTTCAAAGGTTTAGAACAGTTCACGTGTCTAGGGTAAAAAATCACTGCATTACAGAAGTAGGCAAGCTATCATGTGCATTGTTAACCTAAAAAAATCTGGAGCGGAAAAAGTTAATTAAAAAAATAATATCCATTTGTCGACATTCCAGCCTCCAAGAATGTGCCTTCGTGGACATATTAAACGTGGTAACTATCAGGTTGATATATTGAAACAAGCTCTCATTGCATAACCAAACATTCCACTACCGACATATGACAATGGTAGGAACCTACTGATTGGTGTTTTTGAACACAAAGCTCAGCACAAATGGTACAATAATAACATTCTGGAGAAGAAACGGGAGTCGGGCAGTGGAACAGGATTTGGGTGATATATTGGAAGAGGAAATCTCTAGTGACGAACATTACATGGACAGTGGCAGTTGACTACTTGATGGAATGGGATATCTTATGAGCACGCAGTGACGAAAAGTCACCATTTGTCTGGATGAGTCATAAACGTTCGCAAGGCTATCATGCAATGACGACCTCTTGAATAATGATTAAAAATCATGTATTACAGCTGACATTTTTAAACTGATGAGCGTATATCAATTCTGCATCTCATTACAAAATGACATTTGACATGAATATTGTACGTGTAACACATCTAGCTACAAACATATATACAATATTATGTGTCCATCATAGAAAAGGGAAATAGCAATTTTGAGTTTGATAAATATAAATACTTTAAGACAGCGTGGGGCAAAAACTTTATTTATATGAGATTTTGAGATAACCCCTTAGTGAGGTTATAATGTTTAATTCATTTCTTGTTTTATATCACAGAAGAATTTTCATATTTATTCTAACAAAATAATACCTCATTTGTCTCAATTGATCAGGTAATAAAAATAAAAAATATGCGTGCAACAAATATTACCATATCCCTACGTCAGGAAAATTCACCGTGCTGAATAATACCATAAATTCTACTTCTCCAAATCACATTAAATTACATTTTGTTTACTCATTAACTATAAAAGTCATAACTAGCTTTTATTGAAATCATTTTCAGTAAAAAAAAAGAAAAAAAAAAAGAAGGCTGAAATTAGACGTTTAATTCAGCTGTTAAAATTGAATATATGCGTGAAACTTCGACATGCCCCCTAGTGACGTCACAGTATATGCGTAATGTTTAATTTAATGCATTATTTTTACCCTTCCATACATCCTCAATACAGCAATATATCTTCTGTGTTGATTGACAACCCACCTCCTGACAAAAAAGAAGAAAAAAAAAATTACTGAACATACTGGTGATACTTTTTTTTTTTTTTTTTTGCATCGGACGAGGGATTTCTTAAGTTGGCCAGGGCACCAGCCATTCGTTGAGATACTACCGCTAGAGAGTTATGGGGTCTTTTGACTGGCCAGGTCCTTATCTCTGGTTACGGTTTATTTTCCCTTTGCCTAACACATACACCGAATAGTATGGCCTATTCCTTACACATCCTCTTCTGTCCTCATATACCTGACAACGCAGATAACCAAACATTTCTTCTTACTGCACTGCAATTCTTCAGTGGCCACTTTTCTCTTTGTAAGGGTAGAAGAGACTCCTTAGCTATGGTAAGCAGCTCTTCTAGGAGGACACTCCAAAATCAAACCATTGTTCTCTTGTCTTAGATAGTGCCATAGCCTCTTTACCATGGTCTTCCACTGTCCTGGGTTCGAGTTCTCTTGCTGATGGGTACACTCGGGCATACTATTCTATCTTGTTTCTCTTCCTCTTATTTTGCTAAAGTTTTTATAGTTTATATAGGATATATTTATTTTAATCTCGTTGCTCTTCTTAAAATATTTTATTTTTCTTTGTTTCCTTTCCTCACTGAGCTATTTTCCCTGTTGGAGCCCCTGGGCTTATAACATCCTGCTTTTCCAATTAGGGTTGTACCTTAGCAAGTAATAATAAAACTAATAATAATAATTGCATTAAAACTAATATTTGACTTTGTAATTGATATGTAGAATTTTATTGTTGAAAAATATTAGATCGTTAAAAAAAAAAAAAAAAAAAAACGTTCTGGAATAATACCTCAGAAAGAAAATTAAATAGGTTAGTGTAGCACGTGACTGGGTAAGACTATCGGTGAAACTGTCCGTCTGGATAGAAGGAAACTGGGAAACAGAGCGTTAAAACGGAGGGAGATTTAAGCTTAGCCCTTTGGTCTAATCATTAGACTAAAGGGCATGGATTGTTACTCATTAGACTCTAATGAGTAACAATCCCTGCGTTTGTTATAAGATTGCAAAGTTATCATCTGATTTTGCTTCTGTCGTTTTGTGTATAAAGCAAAAGTTAGGATCGTGGTTTCGAAACCTGCAATAACGATATGTTATAGTCAATTCTACCTATACAGATCTAGTCTCACGAGGGGTTTCTTCAGGGAGAGGAAATAATGATGAAGAAATAAGTAAATAAGCGAGGTGGTGAGTTATCTTCGTTATTA
>NC_090766.1:30817971-30820471 GCF_036898095.1 Palaemon carinicauda
AATTAGCAAAATCCACGAAGGAGTCAGCACAGAATTCATTTCTGAATAAAGCGAAGGTGTCATCAACATATCTGATATAAAACAGGGGATGGTATCTCAAAGGGCAATTCTCGAGCATGGTCTCCTCCAGGGAGCACATAAAAATGTTAGCAAAAGTGGGTCCCAGAGGGGAACCCAAAGTCATACCATAGCCATACTGTTTCCCGACTAAATTACTTTTTAAGCATCTTAATAAGTTATTAAATAATAAATTGGTTAAGACTCAAAAAGTAACAACAGTACCCAAACTCAAATTTTATGCAAGTTTTCCTTTTATTCATGATGATCCTTTTGACAGAAGTGTACAAAAATCATACAACATTTTCCAGCTGTTATAGTAAACTTAATTCCTAAGAATCCTCTCACAGTTGGCTCGATTTTTCACTTTAAGGATCGATTGAGCCCTTTGATGTCCTCTGGTGTAGTGTATCAATATATTTGCCCAAAGTGTAACTCTGGGACCTACGTAGGATCTACCAAGAGGTTGTTGAAGGTCAGAATTGATTCTCATAGAGGTGTTAGTTTTCGAACATGTTGCAGAACATCCAGCCCAGAACATTCAAATATTCGCAATCATACTGAAATGTGCAAAATAACTATTGGCAATAAAGATTTTAGTATTATAGGGCAAGTATCTAATTACCATGACTTCCCTATTCTAGAGTCAACTTTGATTAAAAGACTGGTTCCATCGCTAAACACCCAAGCTTCCTCCATTCAATTGTACTTGTTATAGGTTTCTTTGTTTTGTTCTGTAGTTGTTGATGCCATTCAGTTTTTATTTGCGCTACTGCGAGGCTGTTTCCACTTTTGTTTTATGCATATTTTTACTTGAATTTTTTTTTCTTTTACTAATTTTTACTTTTTATATATTTGTATATTACTGTTTCTTAATGTTATATATGTACTTCCTATTTGTAGCCCTGGAAGATGTGATAATGACGATCACGAAACGTCGGGATTTTTAATAAATGGATATCTAGATCTGCCTATTCCCCTGTCCATTTTGAGAAATATATATATATATATATATATATATATATATATATATATATATATATATATATATATATATATTTATATTTACATGTACATATATATATATAAATATATATATATATATATATATATATATATATATATATATATATATATATATATATATATATATATATATATATATGTATATATATATATATATATATATATATATATATATATATATATATATATATATATATATATATATATATATATATATATATATATATAAGTTTCATATTCCTTCCATCTTTGGTGTAGAGTCCCTGCTCTTGTATAGATGCCAATTTGTTTAATGCTACTTGCATTTTTTCTGTATGCCGCGGGGAACACACACACACACACACTTTCTCTCTCTCTCTCTCTCTCTCTCTCTCTCTCTCTCTCTCTCTCTCTCTCTCTCTCTCTCTCTCTCTCTCAACAGGAACAGAAAACATGAACTAGTGTTCGGAGACAGCGGGAAGGTTAAAATTTCATTGAGTAAAAAGGAAAACTTGACTTTTTAATTTGAAGCAGTGTACATAGCTTTTTTTTTCTTTTGTGTGTGTGTGTGTGTGGTAAATACGTGATTCCTAAGATTTCATTCAAATGCACGAACATTTAATTTCATACTCGCTATCTCATATTTTATCAATTTCTGACGAACATTGGGGCAAACCCCCATTCATGAGTTTTCCTACCCGTCCCCCCTTATGAAAAGAGTTATGGGGAACACAGTGTGAAACTGGGTTTTTGGGTTGGGAAAACATAAGAAAAGAGTGATTTTCAGCAATTATAATGGTCAAAAATCCACAATAAACGCAAGTTAACCTGTGGGAAAAATATATAGTTCATGTAGGTGGCGGGAATTTAAAGTATAAAAAATTTCTATGAAGCACAACACGTCCCTCTTATGGTCTTTGGGTTTGCCGTGGCTCACTGTGATCGCAAACGAAACATTATGTCACTGCTCCTCAGTTGTGGTAAGCTACACATGAATGTTCTGTGCATGCCAATCACGTGGGTCATTATTTCGGGAATACTTTTGACTTTCAGATGAGCAACAATAGCTATATACTAAACGGAGAGCGTTCTTAATATAACCAATTATTGAAATAAATGAAATGTATTTGGAAATAGACTATTTTCTTTTTGGAGACATCCTATGATGGTAGTCATGCTAGAACTGAAGGGAAGGGTAGAAAAAAAAATGGCTGATGTAGAACAATATCCGGGAACTTATGCATGAATATTTGGAAGCCCTCAATTGCTGAAAAACCAGCTGATGAATATGTCATTGGAAAAACACAGAAAGCTCCCAAAGAGTTTGAAAGCAACTCGTGCGTGACGGTAACACACTATGAGTTTCCTTTGGTAAACAATGGCCTTAAAATCTTAAATGGTGTTTGTATTTAATCGATTGATAGGTAAGTTAGTATAT
>NC_090766.1:30827971-30867971 GCF_036898095.1 Palaemon carinicauda
TATTTTATGTAATTTCTCTTCTTTTTTTGTTAAAGTTTTTATAGTTTATATAGGAAATATTCATTTTAATGTTACTATTCTTCAAATAGTTTATTTTTCCTTGTTTCCTTTCCTCACTGGGCTATTTTCCCTGTTGGGGCCCCTAGGCTTATAGCATCCTGCTTTTCCAACTAGGGTTGTAGTTTAGCAAGTAATAATAATAATAATAATAATAATAATAATAATAACATACCAGAGTGTACCCTGAAGCAAGAGAACTCTCACACTAAGATATTGGAAGACCATGGTACAGAGGCTATGTCACTAACAAAGACTAGAGAACAGTGGCTTGATGTTTTTTCTATTTTCTTAGCATGTATGATAAATGACAGGTAAAATTATAGATATATCTTAAAATTAGCTTTGAATTTAGATCTACATTATGATAACAGCTAAGAAATATGACAAATAATCATGACAAGACAGATTCTGAAGCGTGTGGATATTCACACTGCCATTACAAACGGGCCGAACTATGACATTTAAAACATCATTTCAAAGAAAAGTTAAATTCTTATGCGTTATAAAGATGTCATTGATCGTGTTTGGCAAACAGCATTTGGAAGGAATACTCTAATTTCAATATGTATTTATTCTAATGTCACGACCCTTGTCGGGTCATGATGCAAGTTCTTATTGCACGAATAGAGAAGACAGTGATAGTATTAATATCCTTCATAAAATTGGTTAGTGGTAACGAAAACACTTGGGAAAACTTAACAATATTTATTAACAATAATTTTTTGAAAAGCCAACCTTGTGACTACCTAACAATATAACAACTTAACACTAAACAAATAACAATTAATGATTAACAAATAACTACATGAACATTTTAACCAATTAATAATTAACAATTAACACCTAACCATTAATAACAAAACTCCCCAACGGGAAACAACACACTTTCAACGAGAGAGAGTCAAATAATAATTAAACACCCAAATGGGTAAGCAACAACATTCCCCGACGGGAAACAACACACTCTTAACTAGAGAGAGTTAAATATTTTAAATAATTACACACTAAGCTAAACAAAAACACTAAATACCTAGCCATCTCACACTCTTTGAGGCTGGAGAAAAACAACACCCACAGCTCCAAATAAGGTAGTGGCTCCACAGGCCCACTACTACTGTAAGGAGTACAGCTCCGTAGGACTCCTCACCAAAGGCATGGGAATATAGCCCTAATCCAATAAAAAAGGTTAATGAAGGATCCTACCTGGCAACTGTCTCCCTACATATCACCACGAGCTCCAAGGCTCCTGCAGCTGACCATAGAGAGGATGCATCAACGGGGGTGTCTCTCTTGAGTCCACCTCAAGGCCGGGATCTCTGCGTCGGCACTGTGGACGCAAAAGAGAAAACACAGGAACGGCAAAACACCGCAGGTGGCAGAAATGCACCTGCTAAAAGACTTTGATTATTGGTGTTGCAATCCTCGTATAAGCCCCACAAGCCAGCTGCTGAAATATGTCTTGGAAGCCTGGAGCTACGACTGTCACTTTAGCAAACGAGTTCCTCGCGGGTAAATTCCGGTGTCTCTTTACAGTCAAGGACTCAGTAAACACAGAAAAGAAAACAAAGCGTTAAACTAGACGCTTATAAATTGTAAAATGAGCTGAGAGGAGGTTAAAGCAGTACTTCAACAGAAAAATGTTAAATTTACAAATACAGCCTTATAAAATAGAAACAAGGCTGATAAAAATCTAATAAAAAATTACGTTAATCCATAATACCTTCCTCCCCGAAGAAAGAAAAAAAAATTTAAACAAGTATTATTATCTTTTATATATATATATATATATATATATATATATATATATATATATATATATATATATATATATATATATATATATATATATATATATATATATATATATATATATATATATATATATATATAAATGGAAATACACCTGTAAATTAAGAAGCATTAGTAATACATAATAAACCTAGCACCAAACAGAAAGTAACCCTAAAAAATACAAACCAAAAGCTTTATATAGCTTACTATTATTCTATAGATCTAATATCACCGTACTTCGTCAAAAATCTCTATCTTCATGGAAACAGACCTAACTAATCCTAAATAAACTTACCAGTACGCCCACAGACATACACCTTAACCTACCATACACTAGCATCATAGCCCAAAAAAGTTATATATATATAATTATACAATCAAAAGTCTTAGTATATCGGAACGAAACCATAATTAATTTAGGTGAACCTTTAAGAAACACTAGAGTGTATACCACTCAAAGAAAAATTCCTAAACTTTATCTACAAAGCTATATTTTTGGGCTCAAGCCATGAGGTCCTGATGGAAGGTTCCTTCAGTAGCTTCCTACAGTAGATATTCCCAGAGAATTAAACTAATGGTTTCACAGAATTCTAACTTCTGGCGTGAGTACCCATGAGGTTTCCCTTTAGGGTATCGTATAATAACAGGGGACATATGC
Source organism: Palaemon carinicauda (assembly GCF_036898095.1). Lineage (NCBI taxonomy): Eukaryota > Metazoa > Arthropoda > Malacostraca > Decapoda > Palaemonidae > Palaemon > Palaemon carinicauda. The sequence continues at coordinate 30,830,481 of NC_090766.1, forward strand.
TTGACACACCACATAGCGTTTACGCTTCGAGGGGGTGTGTGGAAAGTATGGGAGGGGCTGTTGTTAAGCTCTCCTCCTGCGTTATTGTTACGGCACCTAGCGATGTAAACAAATGGCCGCCATAGCTGGCCGCAGATCTTGACTGACGTCACATCCGCGCGCCTATCCTCATTCCTTCTTACGTAGTGTCTCTAACTAGGTGTTTTTGACAGTGCTCGCTAAGTATTTTCATCATGTCGCAATCTTCAGCCTCGCCTTCTTCTGGAAAGTTGAGTACCATATTCTTGCATTGTATATATAAGCTCCAGCCGTAGATTAACGACTTTTTATCTTTAAATCCTGTGGTTTGTGGTGGAACTGTGCCCCGACTGGAGGCGTCATGTTGCGACGCTGCTGTTTGCCTCGCATGCTTTATTTAGTTAGCCAGAACAGCCCTCCCGGTCTTATAACTAATTATCAACATTAGTCATTTAGTCTTCATTGCTAGGAATTAGTTATATTATGCCGATAGTATTCTTTTTCGGCGAACACAGTTAGCCGAACCCTATGCTAGATTGCTAGCCTAGCCCCTAGTCTTGATAGCCTAAGTGTTTATGTTTACTTCTTGCATGATATAATAAGTGTTCCTATTGTTATATTACGAAATGAAGATATAGGCATTGATACATACAAGATTCAGTGATTGCACATACATTTTTTCGCCTTCTAGGAAGTATACAAGGGGTTTCGGTGATCTTAGTAGTCGACTCCCTTGCCATTAACCTAACGCTAGGGCTCTTGTATACTTCCTCACCTCCCCAGTTACCTTATCTAAGATAATCTCCTCCCTCTGAGGTTGCCTAGGCTGCATCCTAGACCTCCTAACCTCGAATACATTCGAGTAGGTTAGGCTAGCATTTTTTCTTTTCCTTCTCCCTGCCATGGTACATGCTCTTTGAGTTTGGGACAGAACCTCAGAGTATCAGTCGTTCGCCCCCAGCTCTCCTTTAAGAGAAGTAGTCTCCTTCTGGTCCCTGCTGGAGGGCGAAGGTGGTGGGGCTCTGCCCTTCCCCCTAGTCCACACTTGGTTGGGTTACGACCCTTCCTCCCTGTGGCCTAGTGACTTATCCTACCCCTGTCATTCTTGGTCTAGGAGACTAGCTCACCTAGCCTAGGTTAGGCAGTCCAAGGGGATTCTGCTTCTTTATAGTTTAGGACAGGACACTAGTGCTGTACCTACTCTATCCTAACCTACCCTACGCTGACGTATGGACTCTTCCTACCTAGACAGGCTAGCCCTGAACAGAATTCCCACCCCTGGGGGTGTTGGTGGGAGCTACGCTTCCCCCCCCTACACCCCCTCTCAGGACCCTTTCCCCTCCCCCCTCTATCCCTTTTGTGTTGGCTAGCCATAACACCCCTGTCCGCCGTCCTACAACTCCACCGCATGCCGGCGGGTTGTGGGTTCGGCTCGGTCCTTTCGTTGGTTAGTCCGTACTTCTACGCTTCCCGCATATAGTCGAACTATGGGATAGCGTACGACGGTCGGTCTACCGGCGGAGGACCTCCCTTCTTTGAGTGTTCTTTGGTCCTCCCTTGGGCCGCCACTGGCAACAATAGCCGACTGCCGGCTCTCTGCCGCCGGATGGAAGGTCGCACCCTCTCCCTTTCATTTGAGCATTTCTTCCGGAGGAAGAAGGGGATGGGTTCTGAGTAATACCCTTTCCTCTCTCTCCTCTTATCCTATCCCTCTCTCTCTCAGTGCCGGTCCACTGCCACCTCCACTCTGCCGGCGTCAGCCGTCAGTGTCTTCGGTATCCTAGCTGTCTCATTGAATGATGCCAGTGTCGGTATGCCGTTGCCGGTCACCTACCGCCTGCCGGGGGCTGCTGGCTTGCCGGCGATCTGCCATCACCTTAAGGTGTCACCCTCTCTCTCTGCCACATAGACTGATGGCTTGGAAGGGTCTCACCTTGATGGGGACTTGCCGGCGCCAGACGAGCTTCCGGCATGCCGCTAGGCTGCCGGAGCCACCAATCTTGGCTTTACAGTGGACAGTCACTTCTTCCTTCTGGCGGCCCGGTGCCGGCAGCGATTATTGTGCAGCTATGGATAATAGCCAGTACACCTATGGTATATTTATACCCTAGTCTGAAAACTATTGTGTATAGTTGTATAGTAAAATATTTCCAGCATATTCTGCGCATCCATGTGCAGTGTCTTGTGTGGTCATGGCAATTGGCTGGGTGGGATGCAAAAGTATGTGTCTTTCCTACCTCCTTTCTAGCTTACCTATCCTAAGCTTATACATAAAAGGAATCTTATATTATAAGTTTAATAACTTTATTCTAATCTAAGATTACTGTAAGTCATAATTGTATTGACTTCCAAATACTCATTATCTCTTACTTTTACAGGAAGAGTATGGGAAGTGTGACAGCGCCTTCAGCAGCGTTCGTTGCCCTAACTTTTACGGCCACCTGGCGTGCCGAACCCTCGCCGGCTGTTCGATCTCGAAGGGAAATCTTCGCTATTGGGATCTGCAGGTCTGCATTGTATGCAAGAACCTGCTCAATGAGGCGTTCGATAACCCTCCGTCACCGGAGGCCAGGGACATCGCCCGAGAGAAACTGCGCAAGTGGGTGCACGGTTTCCTAAAGAACGCCACGGGACCCTATCTCCTAAACGAGAAGATGAGAGCCTTGCTCTTTCCTAAGGCATCTGTGGATGCCGTTATTCCCAAGGATAAGATCCTTGCTCTTTCCTAAGGCATCTGTGGATGCTGTTATTCCCAAGGATGAGATCCCCTGTGTCCAACTGACGGTCGAACCGGATGTTTCGGACGCTCTGCAAGGCTGTCATATCGACGAAGTGGAGAGGATGTCACATGTGTCCGAAGACAATGAAAGGACCCTGATGGCTGAGGGTCAAGAAGAAGAAGATTAAGTGGAGACTCCTGATTCCGAGGGTGAGATCGCCTGCGCACCCTCCGTGGCTTCTGTCCTGGTTTTGGAACCAGTGCCCTCTACATCTGCCACTCCAGTACTGCAGTGGTGGCCACCCAGGATACCCTCCAAGCTTTGGTGGCATTCCTGGATGAGAAATTCCGCCAGGGGCATGCGGACCTTAAGAGGGAAATATTGAGTATGAAAAAACAGACACCGAAGAAGATTAGCATCAAGGATCTTCTTCCTGCTCAGTGACCAATCCCTGAAGGCATGCTAAACACATGCCCATCACAACCGGACGCATCTTTATCAATGACAAACTAGGCGCCATCCCCCTTGAAGAGATGGAGTTCTATCCTAGTTTTGATGCCTACCCGGACTGTTACGTCCGTCTTAAATCCGAACCAGTCTCCTAAGAGGAGACCGAACCTAAGGAGGTCATAGTGTTTGACCACTCCAAGGCTCAAGCTCTTCTGGCCAACTGCCTCAAGGGCAGGGGCTACACCAATTCCAAGGTGCCGGCCCTGAGCAAGAAACACCCGTCCTTTCTTGCTTCTCCCACCATGGTCTTTCCTTTTGCCGAAAAGGCCTTGCATTCAGGGTTGAAGGCGGTGGAGGTAGGCCTCTCTCCCTCGCCCTACTTCCCGATGATTAAAGCTGGAAAGACATCCAGTTAACTTTCACGGTTGGAAAGCTGGAGGCTGACGTCGCTGGAGGTCAGTTTAACGAGAACTTCCCCAAGCTCACCGTTTACCTATTGCATCAGGAGCAAGACACAAAAGAGAGGCTGGCTGCCTCTCTGTCTCTCCAAGCACAGCTTGAGACAATGGCTGGGGTAATTCGGGTCCCAGGCTTCTACAGGGTTCTTGCAAAGACCCATCTTGCCACCTTGCTGAAGGACTTGTACAGCTTCATCAAGGCCCGGAGAGCCTTTAGAGAATTCGTGTTTGCGGATGCCACCGTCAAACACGAACCCTGGAAACTGATTTCCTCCAACATCTGGGGCAAATATCTCTTTCCTGTGGACCTGGTGAAAGAGATTGTGGACAGAGCCACCACTGAGAACAGGAACCTACTCAACAAGTGGGGCATGTCCCGAAAGAGGAAATCTTTTCAGGATGACGTCTCCCAGCCTAAGAAGAAGTCCAACAAGCCCCGACCCCAACAGCGTCAGGCCAAACGCCAGTTTCCGGCACCCGCTACTCCCCAGCTAGTGGCCCAGCCACAGCACACCCTTCAGTTGGTCCCTCAGCCGGTGGTGGCCCAGTCACCACATTGCCTATGAAAGGCAATCCACTACCTTTCGCCCCAAAGGTAGAGGCTCCGGCAAAGACTCCTCTCGACGTCCATCCAGAGGGAGAGGAGGAAGGGGAGCAGGCATCTGAGGTGGTAAACACTGGGGAAACCAGAAGCAATGAAGTGCTTCTGGTGCGAGGAAGACTCCGCCACTTCCAGGATCGTTGGACCTTCGATCCTTGGGCCCAGAGCATCGTCAAGAGGGGACTAGGGAGGAGCTGGATAACACCAACTCCAACCTTCCTTCAATTTTTCCAACACACAACCCCCATCCTTGAAGAATATGTCCTAGAACTCTTGAACAAGAAGGTGATCAAGAGGGTAAAGTCCACCAGGTTCCAGGGAAGACTATTCTGTGTTCCCAATAAAGACTCAGACAAACTCAGAGTCATTCTGGACTTGTCCCCTCTCAACAAGTTCATTGCAAACAATAAATTCAAGATGCTGACTCTTCAACATATAAGAGCCCTACTGCCTCACAAGGCTTACACGGTCTCAATAGACCTGGCGGACGCCTACTGACAAATTCCAATGAACCACCAGGCTTCCTCCTACCTAGGATTCAGGATTCAACGAAGACAGTATGCTTTCAAGGCCATGCCCTTCGGACTCAACGTGGCCCCAAGAATCTTCATGAAGCTCGCAGACACGGTCATCCAACAGCTACGCCTTCAAGGCGTTCAGGTGATGGCTTACCTAGACGATTGGCTGGTTTGGGCAGCATCATCAGAAGAATACTCGCGTGCGTCCAAAAAGGTGACCCAGTTCCTGGAACATCTGGGTTTCAAAATACACACCAAAAAGTCTGGACTGTCTCCAGCTCTGAAGTTTCAATGGCTGGTAATCTATTGGAACCTTCAGTCACACCGTCTTTCCATCCCTCTAAAGAAAAGGAAGGAAATAGCGGGATCTGTCAAGAGACTTCTAAAATCCAAACGGATTTCAAGGCGCTAACAGGAACAAGTACTCGGCTCCCTAGAAGGATAGGGGGGTCACTCCCACCAGCGACAGGTTCAAGGAACGTGGTCTCCCCTATTCAAGACGTTTCACATCAACACCTTGGACGCCATGGCGGTTCTTCTTACCCTGAAGAAACTGAACCCTCGTCCTTCGATCCACATCCGTCTAACTCTGGACAGCACCGTTGTGGTCACGATCGCCCCAACTCAACCAAGTGCTTTTACCCATCTTCCGCCTAGCGGACAAGAAGAGATGGCACCTCTCAGCAGTTCACATACAAGGATTCCGCAATGTGACGGAGGACGCTCTATCGAGGACAAGCCCCATACAGTCGGAATGGTCCCTAGACACAAGATCATTCTCCTTTATCTCCCATCAAGTCCCGGAACTGCAGATCGGCCTCTTCGCGACGAGCGACAACAACCAACTTCCTCTTTACGTGGGCCCATACGAGGACCCCAGAGCTGAAGCGATGGACGCCATGTCCTTGGACTGGAACAGATGGTCCAAGATTTACCTGTTCCCTCCACCCAACCTTCTGCTGAAAGTCCTCCCCAAGCTGAGAACCTTCAAGGGAACAGCAGCCCTAGTGACACCCTAGTGGCCCTGGAGCAACTGGTTCCCTCTAGTCCTGGAGCTACAACCCAAGATGATCCCTTTGCAGGACCCAGTTCTCTCCCAGCAGGTTCAGAAGTCCACTGTCTTCGCTTCATCAAGGAAAACCCGAGACCTTCATCTTATGATTTTCTCTCCCTAGCCGTGAAGAAAAGGTTTGGAATCTCAAAGAAATGTTTAGACTTCCTAGAGGAATACAAAACAAAGTCTACTATAAGGCAATATGAGTCATCCTGGAAGAAGTGGGTGTCTTTTGTCAAGGCAAAAAACCCTACGGAAATCTCCATAGATTTTTGTCTGTCCTTCTTCATTCACCTTCATGGACAAGGCTTAACAGCCAATACAATTTCCACTTGTAAATCGGCCTTGACAAGTCCATTACTTTATGCCTTCCAGATAGACCTGTCCAACGAAATCTTTAACAAACTTCCAAAGGCATGTGCTAGACTCCGTCCTGCACCTCCACCGAGACCCATCTCCTGGTCTCTTGATAAGGTGCTCCATTTTGCCTCTAGCCTGAACAATGAATCTTGACTCAAAAAGTGATTTTCCTTTTTGCTCTCGCCTCGGGAGCACGAGTCAGTGAAATAGTGGCTTTATCTAGAGAAGAGGGCCAGATACAGTTCGCCGAAACAGGGGAACTTACCCTCTTCCCTGACCCAATGTTTATCGCTAAAAATGAACTCCCCACTAAGAGGTGGGGTCCCTGGAGAATCTGCCCTCTGAAGGAAGATGTCTCTCTATGCTCAGTGGAGAGTTTAAAGGTCTATCTTCAAAGAACTTCAAACTTTGGCGGAGGAAAACTCTTTAAAGGAGAAACATCGGGAAGTAGTTTTTCACTCAAACAACTAAGGGCGAAGATCACCTACTTTATTCGCAGAGCGGATCCTGACAGTACACCTGCAGGTCATGATCCCAGAAAAGTTGCCTCTTCACTAAATTTCTTTCAAGCAATGGATTTCGAAAGTCTTCGATCTTTCACAGGCTGGAAATCCTCGAGACTGTTTATCAAACACTATGCGAAGCAGGTGGTAGCCGCAGGTAGTGTATTAAAACCTGCTGCTTAGTGCTGCGTAGGACAGTGAGTTATTTTGGGACTCTAACTCAATGGGTGCCTGTGTTGACCCTAGTGCGATACATAGTGATTTTAAGTGCCACCTAGTGTCACGAGAGACTGTTCTTCTACAAGGTGAAGTAACATAGACTTGAACATGTGTGCCACATGTTTATTTGGACATGAAGTGTAATTAGGACTTTAAAAGACCTTATAGTTCCTTTGGAACCTATGTGTGTAATGGCAAGTTCTTCCTTTTCAGATTCCACACCCCCGTCTTATGTAGTCTTTAGTCTATGCTTGTTAACCAACAATTTTAGTGTGATTTATTTACCTTATTTCATATTAACGCGAATATTTTCCTGAATAAAATAGAAATTTCGCTATCATATGCGTCTTATTTCGGCCTACTATATGAAATTCATTACTATTAAAGTTTTATTGCCCCTATTTTGACCTTTATTATAATTCACGTTATAATATTGCTTCTGTGTTATATATACTCACCTAAAAAAAAGCGAAATATTTGTTCCAACACAAGTACTTAACTTTCCTGATCTGTCTGCGAGACTGACAAGATCCTCGTGTACAGGTGAGTTTTCTTCATTAGGTTACTTCAAGACGTTCCTTTCGTCCAAATAGGACTTCCCTGCCAGGGGGGCAGGAAGCCATGTCATAGTTTATGCCATTAATAGTGACATGTAACAGAGATGTCACGGTCTGTAAGGTCATCAGACCAAAGGAATATTGTTTAGAAGTCAAAGGCACTACTAAAATGGGAAAAATCCACGATACACTAATTTTCTGGTACACTTCCATCAGGACGTCACGGCTTGAGCCACAATAACGGATTTTGAGCGACACGAAAAATCTATTTTTGGGTGAGATAGCCATGACGTCCTGATAGACCCGCCCTGATTCTCTATTCTGGCCTGTCAGGCCCCTCCCTTTCTTACTGTATCATGGAGGCTGACAGAGACACCAGAAGGAATGAGGATAGGCGTGCAGATGTGACGTCAGTCAAGATGGCGGCCAGCTATGGTGGCCGTTTGTTTACATCGCTAGGTACCTCCCATACTTGCCAGACTTCCCCTCGAAGCGTAAACGCTATGTGGGGTGCAGATAGCTATGTGGCGTGTCAAGCATACGTCCCCTGTTATTATACGATACCCTAAAGGGAAACCTCATGGGTACTCATGCCAGAAGTTAGAATTCCGTGAAGCCTTTAGTTTAATTCTCTGGGAATATCTACTGTAGTCATATATACCCTAAGGAAGCTACTGAAGGAACCTTCCATCAGGACGTAATGGCTATCTCACCCAAAAATAGATTTTTCGCTTCGATCAAAATCCGTTTTTAAACAGAACTACATCCTAACAAAATTTTCTCATAAAACCTTAAATGAAGAAACAAGCAAGGCAGCGTATGAGAAGGATCAAGCTAGTACACTAAATTCTAGAAAGGTTATCAGGAATTTTATTGTCAGTCTCTTTAACATGTTTAAATCCAAATTGAATTCATGCAGAAAAAGGACCCAGCGCAAAATCCTCTGGTTCGCTCCCTTCATCTGCTCGATGAAAACCAGAGGATTGTGATCCGTCCATATCTCAATCCGGAAAGAAAAATTTGTCACATACGGCTTGAAATAGTTAAGAGCTCGGATCAAAGAAAGAGCTTCCTTTCTATAGTGGAGTAACTTTTTTTCAGCTGCCAGACGCTTTTTATCATTGTAAGACACAGGATGAACACCGTCCTTCTTTCTCTGAAAAAGGACACTTCCAATGCTAACGTCACTGGCATCTACATCTATAATAAAAGGCTTCTGAAAATCTGGGGACGTCAAAATGGGGTTAGTAATTAATACTGATTCAAGTTTATTAAAAGATTCTTCACATTAAACCGTAGAAAATACTGTGTTGTTATTATTATTACTTGCTAAGTTACAACCTTAGTTGGAAAAGCACGATGCTATAAGGACAAGGGCTCCGACAGGAAAATAGTTAAGTAAGGAAAGGAAATTAGGAAATCGATAAAATATTTTTAGAACAGTAACATCATTGAAATAAATCTTTCATTTAATATATTATAAGAAAAAAAGAATTAAATGCAAGAGAAAGAGAAATGAGATAGAATAGCGTTGAAATACTACAGCGAGTGAGTTATTGGGTCCTTTAAATGGCCAAACAGTACTTCATTGGATCCTTCTCTCTGGATATGGTTCACTTTCCCTTTGCCTACCCACACATCGAATAGTCTGGCCTATTCATTACAGATTCTCATCTGTCCTCATACACCTGACAACACTGAGATTACAAAACAATTCTTCTTCACCCAAGCGGTTAACTACTGGTCTGTAATTGTTCAGTGGCTACTTTCCTCTTGGTAAGGGTAGAAGAGACCTTTTAGCTATGGTAAGCAGCTCATTTAGGAGAAGGACACTCCAAAATCAAACCATTGTTCTCTAGTCTTAGGTAGTGCCATAGCCTCTGTACCATGGTCGTCCACTCTCTTGGGTTAAAGTTCGCTTGCTTGAGGATACACTCAAGCACACTATTTTATGTAATTTCTCTTCTTGTTTTGTTAAAGTTTTTATAGTTTATATAAATTGTTAAAAGGAGAGGAGGCAAGGGAAAGGTGGGCGGAATATTTTGAAAGTTTACTGAATGTTCAGGATAATAGGGAGGCAGATATAATTGCTGTTGCAGGTGTTGAGGTGCCAGTGATGGGAGATGAGAATGAGAGAGAGACTACAATAGAGGAAGTGAGGAGAGCACTTGATGAAACGAGAGTAGGAAAAGCATCTGGTATGGATGGTGTGAAAGCTGAGATGTTGAAGGAAGGGGGTGTGACTGTACTTGAATGGTTGGTGAGATTGTTTAATATGTGTTTTGTGTTGTCAATGGTACCAGTAGATTGAGTTTGTGCATGTATTGTACCACTATATAAGGGTAAGGGAGATGTGCATGAGTGTTGTAATTCAAGATGTATTAGTTTGTTGAGTGTAGTTGGAAAATTGTATGGTAGAGTAATGATTAATAGGATTAAGGATAAAACAGAGAATGCAATCTTGGAAGTACAGGGTGGTTTTCGAAGAGGTAGGGGTTGTATGAATCAGATTTTTACAGTTAGGCAGATATGCAAGAAATATTTAGTAAAAGGTAAGGAGGTGTATGTTGCGTTTATGGATCTGGAGAAAGCATATGATAGATTTGATAGGGAAGCAATGTGGAATGTGATGAGGTTATATGGAGTTGGTGCAAGGTTGTTGCAAGCAATAAAAAATTTCTAAAAAGGTAGTAAAGCATGTGTTAGAATAGGAAATGAAGTGAGTGATTGGTTTCCGGTGAATGTGGGGCTGAGACAGGGATGTGTGATGTCGCCGTGGTTGTTTAACTTGTATGTTGATGGAGTGATGAGAGAGGTGAATGCTCGAGTGCTTGGACGAGGATTAAAACTGGTAGGCGAGAATGATCATGAATGGGAGGTAAATCAGTTGTTGTTTGTGGATGATTCTGTACTGGTAGCAGACACAGAAGAGAAGCTTGACCGACTAGTGACAGAATTTGGAAGGATGTGTAAGAGAAGGAAGTTGAGAGTTAATGTGGGTAAGAGTAAGCTTATGAGATGTACGAGAAGGGAAGGTGGTGCAAGGTTGAATGTCATGTTGAATGGAGAGTTGCTTGAGGAGGTGGATCAGTTTAAGTACTTGGGGTCTGTTGTTGCAGCAAATGGTGGAGTAGAAGCAGATGTACGTCAGAGAGTGAATGAAGGTTGCAAAGTGTTGGGGGCAGTTAAGGGAGTAGTAAAAAATAGAGGGTTGGGCATGAATGTAAAGAGAGTTCTATATGAGAAAGTGATTGTACCAACTGTGATGTATGGATTGGAGTTGTGGGGAATGAAAGTGATGGAGAGACAGAAATTGAATGTGTTTGAGATGAAGTGTCTAAGGAGTATGGCTGGTGTATCTCGAGTAGATAGGGTTAGGAACGAAGTGGTGAGGGTGAGAACGGGTGTAAGAAATTAGTTAGCAGCTAGAGTGGATATGAATGTGTTGAGGTGGTTTGGCCATGTTGAGAGAATGGAAATTGGCTGTCTGCTAAAGAAGGTGATGAATGCAAGAGTTGATGGGAGAAGTGCAAGAGGAAGGCCAAGGTTTGGGTGGATGGATGGTGTGAAGAAAGCTCTGGGTGATAGGAGGATAGATGTGAGAGAGGCAAGAGAGCGTACTAGAAATAGGAATGAATGGCAAGCGATTGTGACGCAGTTCCGGTAGGCCCTGCTGCTTCCTCCGGTGCCTTAGATGACCGCGGAGGTACAGCAGTAGGAGATTCAGCATTATGAAGCTTCATCTGTGGTGGATAATGTGGGAGGTTGGGCTGTGGCACCCTAGCAGTACCGGCTGAACTCGGCTGAGTCCCTGGTTAGGCTGAAGGAACGTAGAGAGTAGAGGTCCCCTTTTTTGTTTTGTTTCATTGTTGATGTCGGCTACCCCCCAAAATTGGGGGAAGTGCCTTTGGTATATGTATATATATATATATATATATATATATATATATATATATATATATATATATATATATATATATATATATATATATATATATATATATATATATATATATATATATATATATATCATAACATGAAAGGTCATCCGGGGCTTCTGGGAAGTTATTCTGCCAGGATAAAGTAAGAAAGACAATGACATATCTTTACTGATCGTGATGGCAGAAAGAAAGCAAGATCAACTATCACATGAGCCTTTTGAAATCTTATGCTGCCTTTGATAATGGCAAATAGATTGCATGTATGATGGTCCAATGACTTTCATTGATGAAGAATTCTCTGGGCTTTGTCTTTCTAGTAACACCGATAACAACTCTAGATAGAAAATATAATGCACCCAATTAGGTCAAATTATAGTTAAGCAATAATTGAGGGAGATATCATTTGTTGTGAAATTATTCATTGCACTTTGGGCTCGTGAGAATACAAAAACTATTAAGAGGCCAAATTGTTAACTCGGTGATGTTTGCCGTAAGTTATTACTTGTCTTGGGGTACCAGTTACACTGATCGCTTAACATATATAAATTGAAAATTCTTTATATAATTGTAAGGAGTAGTTCTCCCAAAATGTTGCATGTGCTATTTTAAAATTCAAATGTCACTCATAGGCGGCAAGGGAAAGTAACAGTACAGTCTTTGAGAAAGACCATGTATACAAAGGATCTGTATGCAGAACCCCTCTCCTCTCAAATTCTTACCTGAGAGGGCCAGGCATTGGCTGCACAGGATGCTCCCCTGGTAGACCTTCATAGTTTAAGTGATGAAAAAATACACAAAAAAATATGTACCACTTTCAAAAACGATTGGGTAGAACTATTTCTTTATGAATTCTGAAAGAAAATATCAAGCAAACTAAGGATGCACTTTAGTGACATATAAGATGGTTGGCATTACTTCTAAAAGAAATTAGAATTCAACGTTGCAATATTGTAGGTGACGGGGCAAAACGTCTTGGCTGCAGTATTCAGGATGCTGTGGCCCTTTGCATTGACTGGAGTATTCATTGTCAACTTGTTCCAAAAGTGCAGGACGTATGAGCCATTGAATAGCTGTGAAAGAAAAAATAAGTCCTTCCATTATTTAGATTATTTTTCATATATTATTGTATTTTACTTGATACAATCTGTGCTTGAGGTTGATTTAATTTTCACCCTCTCGTCCATTTATTTTAGAAATCCTCATTCGGGAAACATCGAATGTCGTCTTTACCTATATAATTTCCTTTCCGTCACTTGAGATGTTGTTCGTCTTCTTTGCTGGGCTAAATAAAAGAAGCTGATATATTGTCTTTGATGTGCGATAAGAAATCTGCCAATTTGACCAACAACACAAGTTGAAGTGGGATGAGATAAGCCTTCTAAAAATAAACTACTTGACTACAGAATATGGAAGCATTGCCACAGTTCTTTGACTTGAGCCTATGCTCTGTCCAGGTCTAGCGGTCGGGTCATCCACTGGGCAGTGTCTTCTGTGCATCTCAAGTTGTGTACTATAGGCATTACTGAAATATCTTTGTTGCATTCATTCGAACCCAATAGCAAGATCGTTTTAGTTTTCCCCTTTATCCTTTATTCTTTGCTTCCTTCTTGCAGACCAACCTTTCTAAGTTTTAGCTTTTTAATGCAACTGCATGATTTTCCCCCATTTTCAATTTGATTACAGAATGGCCTCCTAGTCCCTAGTGCAGGATAATGTGCCCTGATTTCGTAAATCTAATCAAATGTACAAGTAGCGATGTGACTACTCTTGCTCTGTCACCCCTTTTTCCATTGTACCTAGGCTTTTTTGAATCATTCTCCCTTTTTCGTAGAAATTTTCTATCGTAAATGTGCAAATGGATGAAGATGCTTATCCTACACCTACTCACGGATGGCATATATGGTTATAAGTTTGAGAGAAAAAATAGATGAAAATCTGGTAGCCTGCCATTTGTGAGCTGTGACAGGCAAATAAACTAGTGAGAAGTTCTGATATAAGGGAAATTATTTTATAAATGTTATCATAAATGAAGTGAGGTATTGAAGGGTTTCAAAGATTTAATGATTGCTCAAGAGCACCCTCCTCCACAAACCTTAGGAACCGGCCAGGACAGGCAGTGGCTCTATGATACAATTAATGGAGATTTACTGGATTCCTTACTTGGTTTCTTGGTGTTGGGGACTTGAAGTGATATCAGAACATGTTGCTGTTTTCGCTACACAGATTAGATTTTATTTGTTTTTATTTCTCTTTGGGTTTAATTTCAGCTGAGATGATTGTGTGACGATGAATTTACACATGGGTTTTGTGTAACATAGTTACTGTTTTATTTAAGGAAGGGGTTTAGTTTTATAAATATCCTTAAATTTGGGCAATTCTTTTCTATAACTATTATCCCTAAGGGGGTAGTGTCATCAGTGTGCTCCAAGTTGTGCACTGTAGATATTTACTAAAAAAAAATTCACAATGTTATTTTGGTCCCTACTTTTTAGCCTTTAAGTTACATCTGTTCTATTTTATTTTCTTCCATTTTGCTGCTCAATCTCTTTAAACTTTTACTGTACTTCATGGTGTTACTACAAAGGTTTCCCCCAGTTACACCTAGATGCTGAATGTGGCCCAGTTTCGTGCATCAATCCTTCTACAGGTTTTATGATTGAACAAAAGAAATTATGTATAACAAGACTTCCAATTCTAGGTTTGATTCCGTAAGACCTGACTTATTAGAAGTGTTAAGATTATCAGCATATTCTAAAAGTAATGCCTGAACACATGCCCATCATATTTTTTTTCTTATCCTTAAAGATGAATACTTCACAACCTGTTTTACCTTTGCCAAGTCCGTTTCTTTTCTATCTTCTGTGTATTTCTTGTGTTTTTGGTAAGGTATAGGATACAATGACTCAATGGGAAGCACTGTCATGTTTGCGCATCCTTTATCATTTTTGGCGATCTCTACAAAGTTGTTTGTTTTGCACAACTCATTCATCACTCTTGTAATAGCCTGTGGCCCAATCGCACCCCAAATGTCACCCTGTGAATGAAGATAAGTAAAACTACTATTGCACTGCAACATAACAATTTGTTGATCGAGAATTGCATGGATCCGCTGGAGTGTAAATTAGGTAATTTAAACTCCTCAACTGAAATTTGGGGAATAAGAGAGTAGATTTCAGAAAGTGGCTTGAGATGTATTGTAATATTGGGATGAATAATGGTATATTCAATTGAAGACTTTTCGATATATCACAGTATATAGAAACTATAGTTTCATTTTTGTAAAACGAATTCTAAGGATTTCTCCCTGTTTGCTAGCTCTCATATTTTGGCTATGAGGATTTGAATAACATTATTGATATACATTATATTAACATACGAACAATACACTATACACACTTGCGCTCACACACACACACACACACACACACACACACACACACATATATATATATATATATATATATATATATATATATATATATATATATATATATATATATATATATATATATATATATATATATATATATATATATATATGTATGTATATATATATATATATATATATATATATATATATATATATATATATATATATATATATATATATATATATATATATATATATATATTGGAGTAGGGAGACGCATTCTGTTTTCCATCCATTTATTAGCGCCGACGTTTCGTATCAGCTTGATACATTTTCCAGGCTAAAACGATTACAAATTAATTGCGTATAAGTAAAAAGATACACACAACGTTTACCAACACCAAAATTAAAAACCTTTTTAATAAATTAAGAATAAAAACAGAGTAAAAAGAGTAAAAACAAAAACACAGAACAGCAGTTGTTTTGTGTTTCTGTTTTTACTCTGTTTTTATTCTTAATCTTTTAAAAAGGTTTTTAATTTGGTTCTGGTAAACGTTGTGTGTATCTTTTTACTTATAGTGTAAGAAATTGATTTGTAATCGTTTCAGCCTGGAAAATGTATCAAGCCGATACGAAACGTCGGCGCTAATAAATGGATGAAAGACAGAACGCTTCTCCGTACTCCAATATGTTTATCCTTGAGTAATTGCCCCTGTCTCCATACTACTTATATATAAAACGAATGTTGAGCGAAGTTCCTAAAGGGTAGCTTCCTAGTGTATATTTGACTACAGTGATATTCCCAGAGAATTATACCTTAAGGTATCCAGACTTCTAACTCCTGGAGCGAATATCCCTAATTAAATCTAACAGGGATATCGCATAATATCAGCGGACGTATTCTTGATACGTAACATAGCTATCTTCACCCCGAACAATATTAACGCTTCGAGGGGTTACAGTGTCAAGAATCTGAAACGAGAGTGAGAAGAGAGCCGTTCCCAAGGAATCTCTCCTATTCCGTTTCCAGTGTGTATCTGACAAAGGCGGTAGCGCCATCTCTATTCCTTGTAGCGATATACGATGTGCTACAGATACTGTTTTATAAGGAAGGATCAATAAGCCCTTTTCACAATAAAAGGAAGGGTGGGTCCATCAGAACGACATGGCTACCTCACCCAAAAATAGATTTTTCGTTTCGATCAAAATCCGTTTTTTGGGCTCAGGCCATGTCGTCCTGATGGAAGTTTACCAGAGCATTACTGTATCTGTGGATTCTCAACTGGTGCCGTACGCTCAAGAAAGTATTTTCCTGGTCCGTCTAGACCTAGAGACCTATGGTATTACCGTCATACATCATTGTTAGTACTTCTTGCCCCCTACAGGGAAAGAGTCGTACTAGACTCTGGAAAAAGTCTCGAGGAGTATATGATAACTATGGATGACAAAATGACAAGCTTGTATAGTGGTCTCGCCCTAACATCATAAAGGAAAGTTTCTATAAGAGTCACCAATGTCAGTATGAATTCCTGACATATCCCCCAAGGTATCTACTCTTATTAAACTATTGGATAACAGTTGTATCCGTATAAAAACAAATTTTGCATCTCTACCACCATCCCCTTAGGGTATAACGTTAACCCTTCCTAAGGAAGGGTTAAGCGAGTGGATTTTTGCTTGAAGAAAGGAACAATCTTAAAAGACATTCCATGTTAAAATTATCCATATTTTAATCTTAATGCTCAGTACATTTGAAATAAAATGAGTGTCGGCGAATAAGACGCAGGGTTCACTATGAACCATTTTATTAAAGATTTAATAAGCATACATATCAGTTCAACATTTATAAAATTTATGAAATGTGGACGATATCCGTTAAAGCATAAAGAAAAAAATCAACAGAAAATATTGTTTCGTCTAACATGAAACAGATTTTTCACTTCAATCGAATTATTAATAATAATTATACAGTATGTATTACTATTTATTTACACTAGCATAAGAAACGCTTGGCACAAGTGTCCGTATTATGCTATAGTTCACTAAAGTCAATGGAACAGTTCGTAAGGACACGTTAGTGGCCTATCGCTCTGTCTGTAGTAACTGACTGTGACTACACACCCACCCTCTTAATTAATCGTCCCTAATTAATTACACTGTTCCTCGCAGATGTAAACAGAAGGTTTAAGAATTCTACCTGCTGCTACCACAGACCTCTTGAGTTGCTCCACTTGCAATAGATTTTATGGAAGAGGCAACTTTCCTCGGATCATGACTTGCAGGTGTACTGTCTGGATCCGCTCTGCGAATAACATAGGTGAGTTTCGCCCTTAGTTGTTTCAGAGATAAATTTGAACCCGAGGTTTCTCCTTTGAACAGCTGTCCTCCCTTAAAGTTTGAAGTTCTATGAAGATAGACCTTTAGGCACTCCACTGGACATAGTGATGCATCTTCCTTCAGAGGGCAGATTCTCTAGGGACCCCACCTGTTGGTGGGTAGCTTGTTCCTGGCAAGAACGTTGGGTCTGGAAACAGATTCAGTTCTCCCCCTTTCAAGAACCGAACGTGGCCTTCCTCTCTCAAGAGAGCCACTATTACATTAATTCTAGCCCCCGAAGCGAGTGCAAACAGAAACATAACTTTTTTAGTTGAATCCTTCAAAGCCCACTCCTCATTATTCAATATTAATGCAAATGAGGAACCCTATCTACTGCCCATGAAATGGGTCTTAGAGGCGCTGAAGGTCTAAGCTTAGCACCGACATTCGGAATTTTATTAAAATTGTCGTTAGAAAGGTCGACCTGAAAGGTATATAGTATCGGTCTTGTCAAGGCAGACTTGCACGTTGATATTGTGTTGGCTGCTAAACCTTACTCATGAAGGTGAATGAAGAAAATAAACAGAAGTCAATCAAGAATTCTTTTTGGTTTCTTCGCCTTGACAAAAGACACCCACTTCTTCCATAATGACTCATATTGTCTTCTGGTAGATTTGGACTTAAATTTCTCCAAAAAGTCTATATTATCTCTTGATATCCCGCAGCTTTTTTCTCTCATCGTTAGGGAGAGAAAATTATGAGATACAGGTTCCGGGTTTTCTGTGATGAAGCCAAGACAGTCGACTTCTGTACTCGCTGAGTCCGGTAGCGGTACAAACTTTAGTCGTAGTTCCAATGCTGGAGGGAACCAAACGCTGATTGGCCACATGTGGGCCACTATAGCCACTTTCCTTTTGAAGGACCTCATACTGAGGACCCTCAGAGGTGGTTGTGCAGAAGGAACAGGTAAATCCTGGACCATCTGTTCCAGTCTAGGGACATAGTGTCCACTGCTTCCGATAGCGGATCCTCGTACGGGGACACATTCTACTTGTTGTCTTTCGTCGCAGAGGTCTATCTGCAGTTCCGGGACTTGACTCAAGATAAGGGAGAACGATCCTGCGTCTAGAGACCATTCTGACTCTATCGGTGTGAACCTGGATAGAGCGTCCGCTGTCACGTTGCGGACCGATTGAATGTGAACTGCTGACAGGTGCCATTTCTTTCTTTCCGCCAAACGGAATATGGCCAACATCACTTGGTTGATTTGAGGCGGTCCCGACCCTTGTCGATTCAGGCATCTCACTATCACCTTGCTGTCTAGAACCAATCTTACATGGTTCGAGTGGCGAGGAGAACTTTCATTAGTGTCAGAAGTACTGCCATGGCTTCTGGAAAGTTGATGTGAAAATGACTTAAAAAGATTGAACCAAACTTCCTAGACTCTCTTCTGATGAGAGTGGCCTCCCCAGCCTTCCTTTGGAGCGTCTGTATGGATAGTAACTGACGGGGGAGGAGGTTGAAGAGGCATTGATATCTTCATCTGCTTGACTTTGGACCATGACTTGAGAAGCGTTCGCAGTCGAGTCGGTATTGGTCTCATCAGATCTCTTAGCACGTTTGATGCGTATTTTCTCCAGACTCCTGTTGCATCCTTTAGCTGTGCTCTTAGCACTGAATCTGTTATCGAAGCAAACTGTAGAGAGCCCAGCACTCTCTCCTGTTCGCGTCTTGATATCCGTTTGGATTTCAATAGTCTCTTGATAGGATCTGCTATTTCTTTCCTCTTCTTCCCAGGAATGGAAAGTCGATGTGATTGGATCCCAATA
Source organism: Palaemon carinicauda (assembly GCF_036898095.1). Classification (NCBI taxonomy): domain Eukaryota; kingdom Metazoa; phylum Arthropoda; class Malacostraca; order Decapoda; family Palaemonidae; genus Palaemon; species Palaemon carinicauda. The sequence continues at coordinate 30,849,395 of NC_090766.1, forward strand.
GATTCCCACCCAATGAAATTTTTGAGCTGGAGATAGTCGAGACTTTTTGATGTTGATCTTGAATCCCAGATGTTCCAGGAACTGGATCACTATCTTAGAGGCTTGCATGCATTCTGTCCTGGATGCTGCCCACACCAGCCAGTCGTCCAAGTAGGCCACTACTTGAATCCTCTTTAGGCGTAATTGATGGATGGCTGCGTTTGCAAGCTCCATGAAAATCCTTGGGGCTATGTTTAGCCAGAATGGTATGGTTCTGAAGGAGTAAAGTCTTCTTTGTAACTTGAACCCTAGGTAGGAGGAGAGGTGACGATTAATTGGAACGTGCCAATAAGCGTCTGACAAGTCTATGGAGACGGTATATGCCCTTTTTGGGCAGTAGGGTCCTTATGTGTTGAAGTGTGAGCATCCTGAACTTGTAGTTCAATATGAACTTGTTGAATGGTGACAAGTCCGGAATGACTCTGAGTTTCTGAGTCCTTCTTTGGAAAACAACACAGCCTTCCTTGGAACTTGATGGACTTTACTTTTCGAATTACTCTTTTCACTAAGAGTTTTCGGACATATTCTTCCAGAATGGGGGTAGATTGTTGGAAGAACTAAGGAAATGGAGGTGGAGGACTGTTCCAGCTCCAACCTAGTCCCTTCTTTATTAGGCTGTAGGTTCAGGGATCGAAGGTCCAACGATCGCTAAATAGATGTAGTCTCCCTCCTACTGGAAGCATCTCACTTCTGTTGTTGCGGACCTGAGGCCTTGCCTTCTTGACTGCCTCCTCCCCTGAATCCCCTTCCCTTGAAGGGCGTCTAGAAGAACCACTGGCGGTTCCTCTAGCTTTTGATTGAAAGGAAGAAGTCTGCCTTTCAAAAGCTGGGTTAAAAACTGGCGACTGTGTCGCCACTTGTTGAGGTATCAACTGGTACATGGTTGGAGGTTGTGCTACTATCTGAGGCACCGCGGTCACAGGAAGTTGCTGTTGTTGCTGTCGGTAGGGCTTAGCCAGCAGAGAGGATAGCCTAGGCCTTTTTGTCTTCTTCTTGGGTTGGGGACCCTCATCCGGAAAAGACTTTCTCTTAAGGTTTAAGCCCCACTTTTGGAGAAGGTTCCCATTCTCCATGGCGGCTTTGTTTATTACCTCTTTAACTACTTCGTTGGGAAAGAGGTCTTTACCCCATATGCAAGAGGAAATCAGTCTCCTCAGTTCGTGCCTCACCGCTGCCGAGGCGAACACAAACTCTCTACAGGCTCTCCTAGCTTTAATAAAGCTATAGAGATCCTTTGTAACTGTGGCCAGATAGGTTTTGGCCACTACCATGAACGTGTCCTGTTTCTTGGGGTCACTTGCCATCGTTTTTAAAAGTCGTTTGCAACGACATCGATGCCGCAAGTCTTTCTTTCGTCTCTTGCTCTCTGCGGAAGAGAAACTCCGACAGCTTTGGAAGTTCCTCAACAAACTGATGTTCGGTAATATCAGCTTCCAACTATCCAACTCAGAAGGTAAGGTGAACGTCCTTCCAGTCTTTTTGATCCAATGATAAGGTCAAGGATAACGGCTTGCATTCCTCCAGGAGGGGCATGGTTTCCTTGCCTCCGCCGCCTTCAAGGCTGCCTTATATCCCTTTTCCATAAAGGGAAAGGCTCTGGTTGGAGAAGCCACAAAGGAGGGAAGCACCTTTGAGTTCGTGAGCCCCTTCTCTTTCATCGAGCTTGCTAGTGATGCCCGTGCTTTACTATGGTCAAGGACTATGACCTCCTTCGGCTCCATTTCCTCCTTTGAGGCTGGCTCCTTCCTAAGACGGACATAGCAGTCCGGGTAAGAGTGTTTGTTGGGCCAAAATTCCACATCTTCCAGGGGAATTGAGCCCAACTTCTCCAATATAACAATCTTCCTGGTTGTCATTGGCATGTGTTCGGCATACCTCCAAGGATTGGTATCCAAGCACAAAGGAAGATCCTTCACGTTGAGTCGCTTCTGGGGCCCACGTGATACTGCGAGTCTGCATATCTCCAGTTTTATCGCAGCTTCGTATTCATCATTCTTCTTTTGTATTTGTTGAATCATTTCAACAATAGAAGAAAGAATCCTTCTCAGATCATCTGGGATAGCAGACGATGTAGAGGGAACAGGTTCTGGGGCTGGAACCGATGTAACCGACACCTCGTCGATTTCTTCCTCTTCTATATCTGGAGCCTGGGTCAGCTCCTCCTCCTGACCTTCTCCCAGAAGGTCCTTCTCTGTATAATCCGACACCTCTGACATCCTATCGTCCAATTGGATGTCTTGAAGGGCGGCCGAGACTTCAAAATCTATCGGATTCTGGACGGTTGGTAGCTTCTCATGAGGCTGAGGGATGACTGCATCAGTCGATGCCTTAGGGAAAAGGTAGGCCTTCATCTTTTCGTTTGGAAGGTAGGGGCCTGAAGTGTTTTTCTGAAAACTCCTCACCCAGGTTCGCAACTTTTCTCTAACAGCATCCCTTGACTCCGCCAACTTAGGGGTGTCAAATGCCTCGGTAATCAGGTTAGAATATATGATACATACCCGAGGGTTGTAATACCAGAGAAAACCTTTGGAGGCTGCGCAGGCTGCGTGCCTCCTGCATAACTCATGTCCACAGAAGTTCTTACCGCGGACATTGCAGAACATACTCCCACACTTCGGATGGTCCTCCTGTAAAGAGAAGAAAATCCATGAGTATCAGAGAAGGCTTTTCACTTATTGTTAATACATGTAGCTTATACAGTAAAGCTAAAAAGGAAAGAAGGAAAGACACATACTTGTATTTCCTGCCCAGCCAATTGCTGTAACTTCCCAAGATGTTAAAACTAAGGTTAATTCCTATTCTAAAATACCTTATATATTTTCCTAAGCGGAAAGTTAAGGTGTAGCTCACACCTTGAAATAAAGTCTTAATATACAGGATAGAATGAATAGAGATAGAACTCACTTTCTATATATTGTACGGTCTCAACAAAAGGTGTACAAGATAACACTAAGTATGTTGGAAGAACTTTAGTGTTACAACAAACTCTTTATTAATGCAGTGTGTACTACACCACAAATATAGTAACTACTGTACATCGCATGCTGTTGTGCCGGCCAGCATTTACCCCTGTATAGTTCAAAGGTATGCTACCTTTAACTAATAGGCGGCAGGTGTGCCGGCCGGCAACTGAAAACATTAGCACCCGACTGCCGGCCGCTAATCGTAGTGGCCGGCAGATCTCGGGAAGTGTTTCTACTGCCAGCAGGAAAAGATAGTGATACCCATGCCGGCCGGCAGTGACTACAAACCAGAGAACCTCCACCTACCCGGCTGCCGGCCGTTTAAGCCGGCAGCCGGGCTAGGAGTACAATACACTATCAAGAGAAACAGTATGGATGTACGGTTATAAGGCAGCATTGCCATACAACCTTCATCCAGAAAGAGTGAACATATGGAAGGGGAGAATGTAGCATTCAGGCTTCCTATATATCCATAGCCTGCCGGGCTCTACCAGCAGACATGGAAGGGAGACCAAGGGAGGTCTGCGGTTCACTCTGCAGAAGAAAAAGGGTCTCTGCCGGCCAGCACGTTACTGCTGGCCGGCAGAGAGCTGAGCCAGTCCCCCATCCTAACCTACACTAGGCACAGAAGTAGGACTGCGGCCAAGAGATGTGATGGTTAGGCCATCACTAAGAAAAAGAGGGGAGCGGGATAAGGGTCCTGTAAACTTCGTTCTAGTATGAGACACACTCAGCAGTTAGGAAAGCTCATCCTAACATAGAGTTTGTCTATAAGGAGGAAGGTTGGCTATACTTGCTATCCTTCTCCATAACAGAACCAAGTTAGGTGTAGTTATTTCGCCAGGCAACGGAGAAGACTCTTTCTCCAGCCCGAGAATAACAACACAGGACAGCCTGCTAGACCACTAGAAGAAGGAATCATCTCGCACAGAATCCTTCAGATGTGGGCTAGGGAAGCAAAGTCTCCTGTGTCTGCACCTAACCTAGCAAAGGAAACTCATTCTCTATGCTAGGAAGACGCAGACCACAGACTAAAACTCTGATGTTCTGCCCCAACTTCAAAAACCAGTTACTCTGGTTAGCGGGTCAGGACAGACATATCCCAGTATAGTTATACCTGTATATTATTCAGATAGAACCACTAGGACTAAGCCTAAGGCTTACTCAGAGGGAGAAAGGGATTGAACTTATTCTCCGGGAGGAAAGAACAACCGGGGATGTGTGCGAGAGTATACTAAAGCCCCATAGGCTACTAGCCTAGGTGCGGTGAGAATCGATTACCTAAATCAACGAAACTCTCTCGTATACAATCTTGGAGAAGAAAATTCAACAATATCTTACATGTATAAAATATTTGCCTATAGCTTCAATAACATAACACTCGGAAAACATATATCATGCATGAAAGTACTAGGCCTAGACGCCCAGGCTACTAAGCCTTGCGAAGGGCAAGATCGGTTACCTAAATCGCCGAACTGAAAACTAACGGCATTATATAAGAATTCCTAGAGGAGCTAAATAGCTAGATTTATTAAAGCGTAAAAACCGGGAACGTCGCTTTGGCTAACTAAATGACCCATATATAGCGAGCAACAGCATCCAGGATGCTTCCGGTAGGCAAAAGCTCTTGTTTACGTTAAGATCACTTTCGATTTCATTCAAAACGACAAGAGCTTACATTTATACAAAGTAAAGATAATATTCAACTTTCCAGAGGGAGAAGGGGCCAGAGAGGGCATCATAATGTTGATTAATATCCAAAAATACGAGAGAACACAAGGGAAAACACCGAGTAGTAGAGCTACACGAAAAGGAATAGAGATGGCGCTGCCCCCTTCGTCAGATACACACTGGAAACGGAATAGGAGAGATTCCTTGGGAACGGCTCTCTTTTCATTCTCGTTTCAGATTCTTGTCACTATAATGCCTCGAAGGGTTAATACTGTTCGGGGTGAAGATAGCTATGTGACGTGTCAAGAATACGTCCTCTGATATTATGCGATATCCCTGTTAGATGTAATTAGGGATATTCGCTCCAGGAGTTAGAATTCTGGATACCTTAAGGTAAAATTCTCTGGGAATATCACTGTAGTCAAATATACCCTAGGAAGCTACCCTTTAGGAACTTCCATCAGGACGACATGGCCTGAGCCCAAATATATATATATATATATATATATATATATATATATATATATATATATATATATATATATATATATATATATATATATATATATATATATATATATATATATATATATATATATGACTTATTGCCATATCACAGTATTTTTTGCATGATGGTTTAAGGTTCGAAAAGTTAAAATTGTAAAAATTTCCTAGATGATAACTACAATGTAGTTGTCATCCTCCAGAGTAACTTACCCTGAAATTTTTCTGAATGTCCTCCAAAAGCATCCTGAAGACCTTATGCCGAGGCTGACCAATTAGAATGGCATTATTTATTCCAGTGTCATTGAACATTCCTACGGCGTCAGTGAGATTCGACGTGCTTCTGATGCAAATGGAATCAGTGTCTGCGTAGATGCCACCCCACTTCCACACTAGTGCCACTCGCAGCATGTCGCTTAGGTTGATTTTGGCCCAGGCTATTTTGTACAAGTGGATACTCAAATTATTATTTTAGGAAATCCACATGATGGGCATATTTCTTACAGCGGCTCTCTTCTAGCTTAACGACAGTTTTCATGATTGTAGCATTTTCAAGTTTCATTCCCGCTCCCTTCCCCCCCCCCCCCTATCCCCCTAAGAATTATAAATAAAAATTTAAGCTGATTTTTAGCTATTTGAATATTACCGTAGTATTAACATCCAGATGAAAATCGAGATTTTCGTCTTTCTAATAACAGCTTTTCACTTTTAGCATACTGTAAATGCTAAAGCCAAGATCCATTCATTGCTCATCAGTATCATTTTTGTTCTTGAGGAATGGTAATTTTCTCAAGTCCAGCTAAAAAAAAAAATCATGTGAATTGTTAATCACATGCTTCAACTAAAACAACAGACAATATAAAATTCTTAGCTTTGGATAGACATTGTCCAAAATTCTATGGCTTTGTAATTTGTATACCATACATGTAGTCATCACAGGACTGGCTGTGCTACCTGAAGCATATGATATTGCTTAATTGAATGCCTAAACATTGCTTATAGACAGTTGTTTTTTATTCGGGTAAAATTTCCAAATCTTCTCTTGTTTAATATGATGTTTTATAGTTATTGTTAACATTCTGGACTCATTTCCTGTAATTTCTAGAATTTGTACTGAACTGCAGGAACCTTCATACAGAATCATTGTGTTTACTATTTTTTTTTATCATCAGTAACTAGCAAAACCTTAGTTGAAAATAGGCCCAGGGACATCAAAAAGGACAAAATAGCCCAGTGAGGAAGGAGAATAATGAATTTCCTGAATTATATGAAAAGTTACGAAAAAGACTATAAAATATCTTGAGATCAGCAACAACGTTAAAATATGTTATATACCTGTGTAAACTGTGAAGAGAAACTTACGTCAACCTGTTTAACAAATAAGCATTCCCTGTAATTTTGAACTTTAAGTTCTAATGATTCAACTGCCTCATTAGAAAGATTATTGCACAGTCTGGTCATAGCTAGAATAAAACTTCTAGAACTTTGTGTAGTATTGAAGCTTGTGATGGAGAAGACAAAACTTTTAGAACCAACTGCATACCTAGTGTTACATGAAGGATAGTAATCTGGGAAGAGGAGAAGGTCAAGGATGGTCAGAAATATTAAAAAAAAAATTATTCTAAATATTCTACCGCCTACAGTTGGTTTGAAATCATAACAGTTTGTTCACAATACAATTTGTTTTTGCATAAGATTATTAAAAAGAGCTTAATAATCTGTGGAAATTTAGAAAAAATGTAAAGCATCCTTGGAAATTATGCATATATAGGTATTAGCAATAATATGATACATATTTAAGAATAATTGTCACGACGATTCTGTTTATGGTCCCCTGAGATTTTTCAAATAGCTGTTTTGATGTTTCAACCATTCATATTCTAAGAAATCCAACTCATTTCTTAATATTTTCCCATCTTTAAGGTTATTGTAAATTCTAGTACTCTCTAGTGTAACGTAGGAATATGAGTAGTGAGCTATTCTTGAGTCTGCACTATCTTTGGTGGTGTAGACATAACAGTTCCTCTTGAACTTAAACCAGAGGGCTCTGTCACTCGCTGTTGAAAGGAAAATGCAACCCTTTTGGCTGATGAGTTTGACATTAAGCACAGTAATGAGGACTTGATCTTCCTCATTCTTGTTCCTCTAAAACTAAAACTAACAAGTTTACCATTTCGTTCTCGTGAAATTTAAGCTCTGTTCATGGACGCTGATTCCTATGGAGAAGTATCCCCAAATAGTATTTTCCTGTTTTTTGTAAAGACTGTATGTTAACAAATAGAAGTTATTTTAGCACTTGGAGAATTGGTAATGTTTCTCCAATATGTAAATGTGTTTATGGTAGTTCAATTCCAGTTAATTACCACCCAATTTACATAACACCTATGTTATATAAACGTTTTGACGTATTTTTGTGAGGATCAATTTTTATTTATTTTTATATTTTTGTTTTTTTCCAAATCCAAAGAGAGAGAGAGAGAGAGAGAGAGAGAGAGAGAGAGAGAGAGAGAGAGAGAGAGAGAGAGAGAGAGAGAGAGAGAGAGAGACAGAGAAAGACAGACAGACAGAGAGAGAGACAGAGAATGTGTGTGTGTCAGCGAGCGAGAGGTAGTTAGTTTATTGATTGTTTGTTGTGAGAAAGACTGTTGGTATAAATAAGGTTGTTGTTTATGTTTTTAGCTAGGTTAGGAAAGCTGTGAATGTCTTGGGTGAATTTTCTTTTTTATTTGACTGCAGCTAGAGGCAGTTGTGTGGTTTGAGTACTGGATTTACTTCATATTTTTTAGCAGCGTGGAGGTGTTTTGTTTATTTCAGCAGTAAGTATAATTTATTTATCTTTGCTAGGAGTGATTCTGAATAATAGAAAGTTTATTATTCATCTTTGATTATAGTGCGATAGTTTAGTTAGCTAGGAGTGTTCGTGTTTTTCTTTTTTCTTTCGCAGGCTGTAATTCTTCCTTTGGAGAGATTTCTTTACGTGGAATTGATTTTTGACGACATGGCTAATGATATGAAAGTTGATACGGCTGCTCTGAATTACATGACTGTTGATGACCCAGAGCGAATGAAATTCCGATTGCTGTTGAAGATAATGATGATGATGAGGATAATAACGACGACTCCAATCAGGGAAGTGGTTTTGGCAAATTGCCACCCAGTGGACTGTTGAACACAGAGCTGTGGTAGTGTGCTGCAAAAGACAGTTGGGAGTGTGTGGACGACTGTGTTGGTGTCAACATACAATATATAAACATTCAAATTTTGGTGTTGGTGTGCAGTGTTATTTTAAGTTTGTTAGGGTTTTTTGGGGTTTATACGAATGATGTTATGGTTATTATATATTTAGTGTTAAGTTTTGATTAGTTTTAAGTGTGATTATTTTGGTTGTGGATGGTTTATGTTAAGCGTTTTAGTTTGTAAGAAATATAGCATTAAGGTTATTTTTGTTTTTATGACCTTTTTGTCTAAGAGTCCAGTTTATGATGATGCAAGTGGAAAATTTGTGTTGCGGAGACAATTGTCTGTTTAGTGTGATCAAGGGTGTGGGGGTTGTTGTTGCAACATCCAGCCACATTATTTTGGCGCCCGAATAGGGACTGCCGAGGTGGGATTGGAAGCTGGACTCTTGGAGGAAGGACTGATAGGATAAGAAATTAGATTTAAGGTTGATGACAATGGAAGGCAAATAAACGGCTTTGGGGGAGGAATTGCGGCATTATAAAGAACGGGGGCAGAAGTTGATAGTTGAGAAAGAGAGGTTGCTAGTAGAGAATGAGAGGTTGAACTGTGAGAATGAGGCGATGCAGAAGGAGCTTAGGGAGTTAAAGGCAACAGTAGAGAGAGTGGAAGAAGGGTTAGAGATTAGGTTACAAGAGAATGAGAGGTGAATGGATGAGCATGTGGTTGAACGGTTTGGGCTGACGACAGGTCAAATAATGAATATGATTAAAGAGTTCATGGTTGAAGGCTCAGTCGGAGGAGTGGCCTCTGCTACGGGTAAAGGGTTGCTGGTGGAAGAAATGGTTAAGGTAAGTGATATTGGGAAAGGAAGTGATAGTGATAGTAATAGTGATAGTGAAGTTAAAGGGACTAGGTATAGTAAGGATGAACAGAAAGGTGGGAGGAAGGATGAAAGGAAAGGTAAAAGTTATGTGAAGAAAGAGAAGAAAATGTCAGGCTGAGCATGAGGATGATCGTGAATGGGTGAGAGTGGGGAGTAAGAAAGGGCTAGGAAGAGTATAATCAAGGATAGGAGTATGAGTGTGGAATTAAATTCTTTATATTCTAGGGAGGGAGTAGGAAACAAGAAGGAAGGTAGCAGTGATGATAGCAGTGAGAATGAACGTGATGTGTGTAAGACTGTATTTATGAGAGAGGTACCTTGGTATGAAAGGTTCAGTGAGCATAGTAGTAGCGATGTATACGAGTTTTTCAAGGAGCATGAGAGGTATTGTCAGGATAAGTATTGTGATAGTAAGAGAGTTTGGGCTAGGGAGTTAGGAGAATATTTGACTGGGTATTTTTTGACGATATATGGTGTGATAATGATTGTGGTGGGTGTTGAATATGATAATGTAAAAGGTAGGATAATTGAGCAGGTAAAACGTATGAAAGGGAGTGTTAAGTATAGGCGTAAATATGATTTTCATGAGGCTCAAATGAATGTGGGTGAGGCTTTTTCTATGTATGTATGTCGGTTAGAAACGTTAGCAAGGAAGAAGTATGGAGATGAAGGTATAAATGAGAATAAGGAGTTAATGAGGAAGTTTTTGGCGACAGTATCTGAGAATGTGTGTGAATTAATCAATTTGAAACGGAAGGTGGACGCATGAGAGATTGACATGGGATGATATATTAGAGATTGTTGAGGATTATCAGTTAGATAGGTGCATGAAAGAAAGTAAATCTGTGAGTGTAAGAACTGGAATGCAAGAAAGTGAAATAGAACTTGGTAGTTATAAGGATGCAATTTTGAGAGAGCCAATGAGGATAGCTGATCAGGTAATAGATAGGAGTGTTAGGGCAAGTAACAGAGGAACTGTGCAAGTAAATGGTGAATTTAGGCAGGGTAATTGGCGCAATAGGGATAGGAGTGCGAGTGCGCAACGAGGTATGTCAGATATTTATGTCCGTGATGAAAAGTGTCATAGGTGTGAAAAGGAAGGTTATAAGAAGAATGAATGTAGATGGGCTCTAGGTGCTTGTTTTTGGATGTGGTGAGGTAGGGCATAGAATTAGCGAGTGCAAGAAAGAGAAAGGTGTAAAATGTTATCGGTGTGGTATGACTGGGCACATAGCAAGTGGATGTCATAGTAATCGTATGAATGTGATTTGTGGTAATTGTGGTAAGGTTGGTCATTATGCTAGAATGTGCAAGGAGCCGCGGGGTAAGTGTACTGAATGTGGTGTAGATGGGCATGTAGCTAGAGTATGTAGGAAGAAGTGACTAAATCAGCCAGGATGTTCAGGAAACTAGAGTGTAAGAGGGTTCAGCTGGGTGAATTCTCTTGTCTGTATGGAGGGAATAAGATCAATGGTTATGAGAATGGGATGAATAATTGGTTGGAAATAATTAACTATGAACCTAGTATGCATGAGAACTTGGGGTTGGAAAATAAACAAATAGTGTTAGTTGAATAAAGGAAAAAGAGTCGTTTGAAAGTTTTAAGTGAGGAGAAAGTGCAAGGGAAATTTATAGGTATGGGTTGGAATCCGAATATGCATGACAAGGGTGTAAATGTGTAAATGAGTGTGGAAGATAAATGTATTAAAACAGATGAAACATGGCTGAGTATGAATGATCTTATAGTGTGCGTGGTTTTTCGTTAGGTGATATAAAAGAAAGAAGGAATAACGCAAGAAGGAGAGAAAGGGGAGTGATAAGTAGCATGATGAATCTTTTGCTAAAGTTGAGAATGTTTTTGATGAAATGGATGAACTGTTGACAGAAATGAGTGTAATTTTAGGGCCAGATAAGAAGGAGGAAGATGGGATTGTACATGATATGTTAGATGATAAGGATTTAGATAGGAATAGTGTTCATGTAGCGAATGATTGTGATAAGGAAGAAATGAATGAGAGAGTGTATGAATGCCCAGTTACTCTGAGTAGAGGTCCCGATCTCGACTGCGACTGGGTAATGAAAAAAATAATGTAAGTGGTTGTGGGAAAATGTAGAAGGATTTGGCAAAGTAAGGGGGGAGGAATGTGGAGGATCAATTTTTATTTTATTTTTTTTTTTTTTTGCCAAATCGACAGAGAGAGAGAGAGAGAGAGAGAGAGAGAGAGAGAGAGAGAGAGAAAAGAGAGAGAGAGAGAGAGAGAGAGAGAGAGAGAGAGAGAGAGAGAGAGAGAGAGAGAGAGAGAGCGATTGATTCTGAATAATAGAAAGTTTATTATTTATTTTTTATTATAGTGCGATAGTTTAGATAGCTAGGAGTGTTCGTAAGTGTTTCTCTTTTTTCATTTGCAGACCGTAGTTCCTCCTTTGGAGAGATTTTTTTTTATGTGGAATTGATTTTCGTCGACCTGGCTAATGATAAGAAAGTTGATACGGCTACTGTGGATTACATAATTGTTGATGACCTGGAGCGAATGAAATTTCGATTGCTGATGATGATGATGATAACCAGGACCCAAATCAGGGAAGTAGTTGTGGCAAATTGCCCCCCCACAGAGCTGTGGTAGTGCGCTGCAAAAGACAGTTGGCAGTCTGTGAAGCACTGTGTTGGTGTCAACATATAATATATAAACATACAAATTTTGGTGTTAGTGTGCGGTGTAATTTTAAGTTAGGGCGTTTTTGGGTTTATATGAATGGTGTTATGGTTATTATATATTTAGTGTTAAGTTTTTGATTAGTTTTACGTGTGATTATTTTGATTGTGGATGATTAATGTTAAGCGTTTTAGTTTGTAAGAAATATAGTATTTAAGTTATGTTTTGTTTTTATGTCCTTTTTGTCTATGAGTCCAGTTTATGATAAAGTAAGGAGAAAGTTTGTGTTGCGGAGACAATTGTCTGTTTAGTGTGATCAAGGGTGTGGGGGTTGTTGTTGCAACATCCTAAATAGGGATGCTGAAGGTGATTCCTTAGTTTGGAATTTGACTTTCATAAAGGCCCTGGAGCATGTGATGTCCTTCTTACAATTTCTAATGCTGTACAGATATCCCTTGATTGTGATCAGGAAGATCATATGATTGGCTATGGTTTTAGTACTGCCTTTGACCATGTTAATCATGAGGCCCTTGTTTTCAAAATCAAACAGTTAAGAGTGGGTGGGTCTTTTCTTAGCATCATTATTGAATTTTTAATTAATAGATCACAAAGATTTGGTGCTGACGTACTGAGTACCTTAATGAGTATATAGGAATGTGATATCTGGTGATCTTCAGGGTATTGTTCTTGGATCATTACTTTTCATACTATTATAAACATGGCATGTGGTTTGGCCTGAAAACAAGCTTATTGCATATATAAATTATTTTACTTGTTCTGCATCAATTCCATCTCCTGAATGTAGATTTGGGGTTGCTGAATTCCTTAATAGAGATCTAGCTAAAATTAGTGCATGGTGCAAATTATGGGCCATAAAGTTGAATCCTAATAAAACAAACTCAAAGTATATTTATATAAAGGACGAAGACAGTGGCTCCGCAACATCTGGATCCCAGCATTGATAATTCTTTTTAACTCGGTATGACTTTTCAAATTTTAGGGGTGATTCTTGATAATGAATTTATTTTTAAGAAACACATTGGGTCTGTCTCTTGAACTGCACAAAAATTGGCTTTATGAGAAAGTCTTTCAAGATTTTCGGTGATTAATCTAGTCTGAATAAGTGTAATATATCTTTCATTAGCCTTGTTTCAGAATTGTTCTCCTGTCTGGTCTTCAGCAGCTTAATCTCATCACAATTTGTTGGACAGGAGCTTATGGTGTATTATATTTATTTTTCCTGATCTAGATATTGGTCTCTAACACCGTGTTTCTGTTAGTTCGTTATGCATGCTGCATAAGATTTTTCATGATTCTGACCATCCTTTGCATTAATAGCACCTCCCTATTCTTAATACTAAGTATGTAGTTCATTATAATTGCCATGCCTATTCTATGATCAGGCTCAATGCTACATATTTTTCTAGAAGTTTTATTCCAGCTGTGATAAAGTTTTGGAATGATCTTCCTAATTACAGAGTTGAATCGCTGGAACTTCAGAAATTCACACTTGCAGAGAGCGATTTTATGTTGAACAGGCTGTCATAAGTATCTTTTTAATGTTATTATATGAAAAGTCTATTCTAGTGTTGTTACTGCTCTTAAAATATTTTATTTTAATTGTTCATCACTTCTGCTGTATTTTATTTATTTCCTTATATCCTTTCTTCACTGGGCTATTTTATAATAATAATAATAATAATAATAATAATAATAATAATAATAATAATAATAATAATAATAATAATAATAATAATAAAAATAATAATAATATAAAGGAAATTATTCTTAGATATTGTATATTGAAATTAGAATGCCTATCAAAAAGTAATTCGAGGAGAAAGTAATAAATTATTAGTATCCTTATCTTTTGTTGAATGATATTGCTTCGAATAGTGTCCAGGATTGGGAATAAGAAAAGGAAATCTCTTGAGAAAACCGGGGTGAAGTTGGGAATAATTATTTTAACTTAATTTTCAGAAGAATCGGGATTTACTAAATCTTTTTTTTTTTCATTCATATTTACCGACCCCCAATTCGTTTCTTAGTGAGGACCCTTTATTACCTAGTTCCTTATAGCAATGGTTGGTCTATTTAGCTAAGCAGTGAATTTTGTAAAGTTGATTTCATAAGTATCGGTACACATCATGGCAATCTAAGATGCAGATAGGTGATAGATGTTTCGAAGGATATAGTAATCAGATGTTTCTCTAAGTGGATAGTTGCCAGAATTTTCCCCAAAGCGATAGTGCACCTTATTCATGAAGCCAACTATACCAAGTGTTCTGTTGATTGTTGTGAATCATAACCAATGAAGGAGAAAAGAGAGTAACAAAAAAAATAATTTGGGGTGACCAATGCTTCATCAAAACATGAACCACAAAATATTTAAAGATGGAAAGGGCTACCCCAAATAATTCTAAGTCTATTGTATAATCTACTTATCAACCTTAGGTTAAATTTGTCATTCACTACTACTGCTATGACTATTAGTGATGTTATAGTTAATTCTGCTGGTCTTGTATCTATACTTATAATGCCAGTAATGCACTTCCATTACATCTGAGAATATTGATATACAGTCTTCCCAATAGCAAACAATTTCATCATTCCCACAGCTATTCCTAAAAAAAGGGGCAGTTTCTTTGTTGCCTCTTCAACTTTTTTTATCGAAAGCATCCTCCTTCACCAAACCCTTCTTCTATAAACCCTTCACTCTATCAGTCATCTAATCCTTTGACTCCCTCTAAATCTTCTACACCTAATAGGCTCCTCCTAAGCCCCCTTTACCCCACCCATCACTCAGCCTTACAACATGTCTACATAACCTCAATATGACACTTAATTTCATTAGTAGTAACACTGGTAAATAATTCAAGTTCCTGCCAGACATCTTATTCGGAAAATATGTTATTTAGTGGGAACCAAATCTGATGAGGAACTCTTTACTAGAGGGTTCCAGGGATCAAAGTAAGTACACTCAGCAGCCAGCTACTGTTTGCAAGACCTTTAGTAGATGTTGCTTACCTAGATTTCTGAACAAAGTTAAGTTTACCCTGAACTTACATGTTCCCCTCTGCCATTTATCCGAGTTGAAGAGTTCCCAGAGAGGAGTCTCGCTGAATATTTCTTCAAGGTTACTGGTGACAATCTTGATATTGGAATACTGACTGAAAAGACTCTTCCTCACTCCTGTGGTGTCATCTATGAATGGAGACACCAAGATAAACCAAACTGTCTTTTCCGGGTGTTGAGCTGCCCAGCTGGAAGGAAGAAAGGAATGAAGCAAAGTTAAGAAAGTTGTACTCCCATATGTTATCCATTTTATTTTCATTTTTATGAAAGTAAGGATGTAACTTGGGTTTCATAGAATTTCACTTACCTCTCTACGGAACACCAACTTCTGTATAAGGGATGTGAACTACAAGTGGATTCTATCAAGAAGATGTTTTCAGATGAGACCTTTGTTGTCATTTCTCTTTAAGTTAAAACAATAAGCATTCTGTTAGTTATTGAATTCACAAACATATATTGCATGTATATATAAATATATATATATATATATATATATATATATATATATATATATATATATATATATATATATGTCATATATGATATTTATATATGTCATATATAATATATATATATATATATATATATATATATATATATATATATATATATATATATATATATATGTCATATATAATATATATACTGTATATATGTTATATACAACATATATATATATACATATATATATATATATATATATATATATATATATATATATATATATATATATATATATATATATATATATATATATATATATATATATATATATATATATATATATATATTTATATGTATATATACATATATATATGTATATATATATATATATATATATATATATATATATATATATATATATATATATATATATATATATATATATTTATATATATATATATGGATAAATATCAACATAAGTCGGGTAAAACTCACTGGTAAGAGACTGATGTCTCGCCAGGTAAATCCTTAACAGCTGGGTAGCGTTAGGTTCCGATTTCTTTTATGGCCTCTCGTAGCATGGTTGGCTTCGACCCGGCCTTTCATTAGAAGGGGCCAACGTTTGATCCCAAGTATGAAGTAGAAATTTATTTCTATTTGAACACGATGTTGTGGTGATATTTATCCATATTAACTCATTAGGGGTAATTTGAATGAATTACTACCAATTGTGTCACGTGGTGGGCCGGGAAGTCGGGTAAAACCCGCTGGTAAGAGACTGATGTCTCGCCAAGTAAATCCTTAACAGCCGGGTAGCGTTAAGTTCCGATTTCGTTTATGGCCTTTTGTGGCATGGTCGGTTTCGACCTGGCCTTTCATTATATATATATATATATATATATACATATATATATATATATATATATATATATATATATATATATATATATATATATATATATATATATATATATATATATATGTATATATATACATATATATATATATATATATGTATATATATATATATATATATATATATATATATATATATATATATATATATATATATATATATATACATATAATGAGTGTATGTGCGTGTGTGGGTTTGTAAATATCAACCACAACTGCATTTAGTATCGAATTCTACCTTCGGGAATGTATATCCAGTGGAAATTAACTTATGATAAAGGCTTCAGGCAGGGGCAAAGATTTAAACCTATGCCACTTAGTTGAAATCATGCCAACAGGGACTCATAACTCATACCAGTGAGAGAGATGTAATTGTATTTCAAGTCTAGTGTACAAATTGATGTCGAATTCATGAATCTATTTTAAGACTTTAAATCAATCCATCTCCACCCTGATAGATGATGCAGATGGTGGATACGGGTTGATTAAAATTCTAAGAACCTCGTGAATTTAATAGGAATATGTACAACAGACTTGTTATAGAATTATATCTTCCTTCAGGTATAGTTTCGGCTAAGAGGCATAGGTTTGAATCATTGTCCAGCCTGAAAAATTTATCACAAATGAATTTCCGCTGGATATACATTTCCAAAGGGCTAATTCGATATCAAATGCCATTTTGCTTGATATTTACATTGATTAATATATATATATATATATATATATATATATATATATATATATATATATATATATATATATATATATATATATATACAAATATATGTATGTATATATGTATATATGTATGTATATAATACATGTATATATATATATATATATATATATATATATATATATATATATATATATATATATATATATATATATATATATGTATGTATATATATATATATATATATATATATATATATATATATATATATATATATATATATATATATATATATGTGTGTGTGTGTGTGTGTGTGTGTGTGTGTATGTGTGTGTTACAGCCACAAAAGGAAAATCTAAAATATCTGATTGAATATAGCACTTTCTTCTTATTAGTGACATCTACGGATTCAAAATGAGGTTAAATATACACAGTTATCGTTTTTCACAGAAGGGGATCCGCCGGTTGTCAGTTTCTTGATGATTCCAGATAAGTCAGATTTTAGAAAAGAGGATAATATAGACTTAACAGAAAACAGACCAAGGCTTAGGTTTAAATATTGGGTACAGGCAATTAAGAAGGATTTGACAATATTTATTTTAACTATAGTCCTTAATATGAGATTATTGCACCTGTCTCTTACCAGTCCATTCTTTGACTTAATCACAGCCAGAGGGATGTCAAAGTATTATTATCAGATCTACGAGAGACGGCCATTTTAGGCTGTTTTATTCTGAAAGAAATATCTTTAGATGTGTGGCCGATATAAGAGTTACATCTAGAAAAGGAATGTTATATAATGTTGATAGAATTTTTAGAGCTATACTTAATCTTCATATTTTATAAAGTACCACTATATTTAAACACTACCCTATATCTAATTTTTATAAAGGGTTATGACATGTACCATCTGAAAACATTCATGAAATGGCAAACCAAGTATGATATTCATTGCTTCCTTTTTCTGTAACTGGACACTAAAAGGTTTTCTTAGCTGTATTCATAGTTTTCCGGAAAATATTTTGGATGTCAGCGATTAGTGACCGTTTATTCAATTTTAGTATGCTCATCTTCTACGTATTTATGATTGCATATTCTAAGTGCCCCAAAGTACTTCGAGATACAGAATAATCTATGTTTATTGTGTGTCCTAAATATATATGTATATAGAAAAGTTATTTGTTGCTTCCTATACATAGAAAGTTCAAATTAATCTGCTTGTCTAACAATCAAAACGTCTAAAAGCGGATAATCAAAAAGATAATTGTAGAGTAGGGAGGAATGGCATCAGTGGTCAAGGGAGCTATAAGCAGAATAACTCTGCTCAGTAATGGTTTAACAGGGTGCAGTTTCTCAGGGTGAGGTGTGCTAGGAACTCCTGTGTTCAACTGTACATGAAACTATCATTTTCCATCCTTTGATTGAACCATCAGGCCCTTTTTATGCCAAGTATTCTTCTCAAACAATTTGTCGTTACGTTTTCAACCATTTACTACTGTTTAGATTTATTGTTCACATTCCTCGTCCGTAAAGGAAACCTGGTTCAACCAACCCTTTAAATCTAAAAGCCTAA
>NC_090766.1:30872971-30885471 GCF_036898095.1 Palaemon carinicauda
TGATGAGTGTTTCGAAGTGGCCATCTTTCAAAATTGTTATGATCTTGAAAAATCTGTATCAAATACCACTTTTTGAATCAACGTCGGCGGTTAGGGTTTCTTCCAGAGAATTCGAAGCAATCATCCATGCCAAAAATGTCAAACAAAGCTTGCGATTATTATCTTACAGTACCTTTCAATTGGCTTATAGTTTTCTTTTCAGGTTTCAGACTACATTTTGAAGTCCTTAAATTCAATACATACTCGAGGTCCAAGACTATGTAGTGGAGACTTTAGGGCATCCCCAAATATATCAGTGCTATGTGAAAGTGGGGAACCACCCTTGTCCCTACATCGAGATTTTGTAATCATGTAGAGTGCATTGAAGATCCTATACACCAATTTTCCAACAAAGAAGCTATTCAACTTCAGTGTCATATTTATAAACAGTCGTGAATCATCATTCCCAATAAGAGCAAATGGGCTATTATAATCTACAAACATAAAATTATTATTCAGCCATCTCTTTCCTCCACCCTGGACCTTAAAGAAAACAAAAATATGCCCTCATCTTTATTATATGTCAAAGAAATATAGTCATACTCTTAGCTACTATAAACAACACGCCTTGCAGCAAATTCAAAGGAAAGGACCACATTAGGTTATATATTAATGGCTTTAAATTTTCAATGGGTGCTGGTTTTACTTCAGTATTTACAGACAAAATTAGTCAGGTCTCGTAACCTAATATAGCTTTCGTATTTACCTCCGAACTATCAGCCATAATATCAGTATTTGAGATTATTAAATATTTTAAATGTAGAGAAAATCATAAGTTTGTGATTTTTACTGATTCAAGAAATGTCATAAAAGTCCTAAAGTGTTACACTCATAACAATCAAATGGTTTTGAAAATTAAAAAGCTCCTTGACAGATTATACTCCCGTAGGATAGATATAGAAATATGTTGGATTCCTGCCCATTTTGGGATTATGGGTAATGAAATAGATTCTGCAACTAAATCTTCAAAAAATTTAATAAACCAAACTTTTACACTGCCTGTGAAAGATTATATAACCAAATTGAAGCATATTATAGTCTCGAAATGACAATACCAGTGGAATAGGTAGTTGGCTGGAAAGGGCACCAGCCACCCGTTGAGATACTATTGCAAGAGAGTCAATGGGTGCTTTGACCTGCCAGACAATACTACATTGGATATCTTTCTCTGGTTATGGCTCATTTTGTTTTTTGCCCACACATACACCAAATACTCTGGCCTATGCTTTCTACATTTGCCTTGTCCTCATACACCTAACAGCACCTAGATTACCAGAAAATTATTCGCCTAAGGGCTTATATACTGTACTGTGATTGTTCAGTGGCTACTTTCCTCCTGGTAAGGATAAAATAGTTGTCAAACACGATTAATTACGTCAACATTACGAAGAGGGGGCCAATAAAACACAGGGACAGTCACGAAACGTGACATCCTATTGCCACACCTTAGACCTGCTATTTAAACCCTTGCGAGGTAGCAAAAGAGCTCTTCCATCACCAGCAAACACAGTGAAAGTTTCCCCCTTCTCCTCCATCTAGGGGCGTGGTCGCCCTACCCAGTGACGAGGTGACAGACACTTAATCAACTTCAAGAAATGCAGTACAGTTGGCCGCCAGAAGAAGAAGGAGAGATGTCCAGTTGGAGATGCCCTTTTGCCTTTCAACCCGAAAGGTGGATGAATTCCTCAACTCCTGCCTCAGAAGAGGTAGGAGGTACGTGTCCATTTGAAGAACACCTGTCTTAGACCGAGTTCCCTTCCTGTCTGATTTGGGGACTCAAGGATTCCGCAACCCACAGCCAAATATTGAAGTTCCACGGTTGCAGCCCCCCAATCTTCAAGAGAGTTTATTTTGTTCCCAGGTTTGTTTACTAACTAACTCTGTAGATGAAATTTGTAAGGTCGATGTTCAGCAAAGTTCACTCAGTGAAGGAAAGAAAAAAAAACATCATTTTACCTGCACCTCTTGTTCTAGGCGTCATAGTTATAAAAGTAATTAAAGGCAATGATAAAATTAATGACAGTAACTACTCAGCATAACTTTTAAAAGAATAATGAAAAATATAGAAGACTTGAAGCTCTTATAAAAATCATTGTACCATAAGTATCTTTACACCTATAGCATCTTGCTTTTCCAACTAGCTTGTAAAAATAATAATAATAATAATAATAATAATAATAATAATAATAATAATAATAATAATAATAATAATAATAATAATAATAATGAATCTATGAGAATAGTCATTGCAATGAGTAAGGAAGAGAGAAGTCAGATTGTAGTGCACATACGTCAAACAAAATTTCAACGAGAGAGAGAGAGAGAGAGAGAGAGAGAGAGAGAGAGAGAGAGAGAGAGAGAGAGAGAGAGAGAGAGAGATTGATTGATTGATTTAAAGTTTTCAGGCATCCTGACATCTAAGGTCATTGACGCCGCTAGATATTATTGACCTTTTATCAGACTGAGAATATTCCGATTTTTATGATTTTAACTTTTTTAAGCAACATATGTTTCATAGATAATATTTAAATTTATATTTATCACATAGTTTTAACTCAATTCATATATTTTCATACTTTACATTCAATATACATTTTTTACTTCATTAATTTACTTAACATTAATATAGATAATATTTTTTCTTCCCAATGTTAAATTGGCCATCTCTGTAAGAGTCAAGTTTGAGTCATTGGACTTTTTAATCTCCTCCTTTTAATAAGAATCATTTCAGTCCGAGTTTCACGACGCAATGGGAAAAAGCACACTAGTAGAAGATTATATTCAACAATAAGCCAAATAATCTTTTTAAGTCTCACGCCATTACAGTTCAGGTTCTTCACTCATACCGCGAGACCTCCATTCGTGGAATTTACCTGTTGAAAATTTTCTCATTCCATGTCTTGTAGATAATTCTTGATTTCAAGTATACTGTTGGCAATGTAGTCAGTGCCAAAGCTCTGCTACCTAAGACAATTCCCAGTAGGATATAAAAGAGACGTCTTACTCCTTACAGTATCTCAATACATTAACTCTGATAAGGCATAAGTCAGGATATATAAGATGGGAAATAATGATTACAAGTGAACTGACCGTTAAGCTTGTTCAGTTTCCCCCCTATAATCTGTTAATATGATTAGGACGAAAGTACAAACTCCAACAGTTTTCCCTTATCCTTTCACGGGCTTATATATTATTACAGATTGTATGTATATATATATATATATATATATATATATATATATATATATATATATATATATATATATATATATATATATATATATATATATATATATTCCACTGCGATATACTTAATTTTGGGGGTGGCCTAGCTGAACCACTTAGGCCTACCATCCGCCTCGTCTGCCTCGAAGGGTCACGTGGGTACCTATGTTGTCTCGCAGGTGGCTGTGCTGGACCACGTAGCTTTTCCAGCCACCTTGGCTGCCTAAACAGACCACGTAGACACCCAGGATGTATCGAGGGTGGCCCTGCTGGACCATGTAGTACTCCTAGCTGTCTAGGCTGCCTAGACAGGTCACATGGGTGCCCAGGCCGCTTTGTGGGCAGCCTCACTAGACTACGTGGGCCCTCCAACTGCCTTGTCTACCTTGACAGGCTGCGTGAGTAGAGTAGCCACTCCAGGAGTCTGGCAGCCAGTCTCCTGGAGGGAGTCCCCCTTCATAACCCCCTTCATGTCTCCTTACAGGGATCCTTAGTCGTTCTGGTCTGTGCTTGGCATGCCAGAGTTGTCTTCAAGGGTAGGGAGGCCTGTCACTGAAATAATTCCAGCCCAGAGCTCGAGGGACCTCTCTTCTCCTCTTTGAGACAGGACTGAGGACTGTGGCGCGAAGAGTCGTAGGTTCAGGTCACTGTCTGTAAAGATAGTCTCACCCTTCAAGAGCCATCTACCCAGGACTCGTTACAGGGACAAAAGTCGCTGTAGATCCTCCTCGAGACATGCCTGCAGGAGCAGTTTTTTTGGGTAGAAACAAGCGCCAATGAAGCAGGACCCCCAGCGAGCAGTGTGGCTCTTAGCATCCCCATGCGACCCGCAGGATCTCTCCATCTCATGACTGTTGGGTCCAGGCTGCTTTGGAAGAAATGTTTCGGTCCCTAAGAACTCACTCAAAGCCCACAGCTCCCTCAAGGTTCTTCTTCCCACGAAGGTCTGCCACAGGCCGTTCTATACCCCGGAGGGCGTTTTGTCTGGGCACCTGCCAGTTGAGGATAACCTTGCGGAGTTGGGCCCTGGTGTTGTAGAGGACAAGCTATTATAAGGGGGGGAGTCTTATTCTCTGATCAGGAGGCTCTCTTGATGGAGGCTGTGGGGCGGTCAGTCTCACACGTAACTTCTTGGTTGGACTTCCGGAGAAGGGGTGTTTCGGCTTTCACCAACCGCCCCATCAAGACGGATGTCAAGAGGGACCATCTGTGGGAGTTATTGTGGTCCGGGGCAAGGCAGTCAGCATTCCTCTCTGTATAGGGCCTCGTCCAGTGGGTGAACTGGATCCAGCACCGAAGAGACTCCATCCTGACGCGTCTCCCCAGGAAGATTCCAGTTAGGGAACCCTGTTTTCTCAGGAACTCTACAGTATCGGGAAAGTCTCTCTTCCCAGAGGATCTAGTTGTTGACACCCTCGAGAAGTGATGTAGGCCTAACCAAGATGTCATTCTTCAAAGGGCCACCTACGGGAAGCCTACCGGACCTCGCCCCAGAGACTCCCGCCCTAGGCCACTGTACCGGTCTCAGGCAGCTCAGCTTCAGGCAGAACTTTTGATGAATGGTAGAACATCAGGAACACGGCCCTCCTTGGGGGTCCCCTTCACTGTCACCTCCTGCCACACCAGACCTTCCATCTGCTGCAGACCCCGCCAAGGCTGTTTCTTCAGAAAGAGATAGGAACAGAGGCTCCCGGTCCCTTCAGATTCCCCGGGCTGCAGGTTGCCTCTCACAGAAGTGTTGGACCTGGGAAAAACACGGGGCTGACCTTTAGAAGGTTCAAGTCCTGAGGGAAGGCTACCATATCCCCTTCCAGGGCCACTTTCCCCATTTCATCAGAGGGTGGAACACCCCCTCCCTCAAGCCAAATGATCACCTACTTAGGAGAGCACTGGAAGAGAAGGTGGAGGAGAGGCTGTGAAAGGGATCCCGGAAGAAAGCAAACAGGGAGACACTAGGCTTTTTCAGTCGCCTCTTCTTAGTGGAGAAGGCCGGGGGCGGCTGGAGCCCAGTGATATACCTCTCCTCCCTCATTGCGTTCATCCACAAGACATCCTTTAGAATGGAGACAACCTGGATTGTCCTGGCAGCCATAAGAGAAAGGGATTATATGCTGTCCTTGGACCAGAAGGATACTTATTTCCAGATCCCGGTACATCAAGCCACCAGAAAGCTCCTCCGAATCAAGTGGGGGAACGACCTCCTATAGTTCCAGACACTCTGCTTCAGGTTGTCTACGGCACAGCAGGTCTTCACCAGAGTCTTTGCCATAGTCTCTCAGTGGGCTCATAAGAGGGACATCAGACTCCTACAGTACCTTGACGACTGGTTGGTTCTTTCCTTCTCAAAGGAAGTATTGATGAAACAGAGGGACGAGCTCCTGACATTCTACAAGGAGCTTGGGGTTCTCTTCAATTGGAAGAAGTCTCAAAATGTCCCCGTCAACAAGAATGGTGTACCTAGGGAGGGAAATGTACACACTGTAAGCCAGGGCATCCCCCGCCACAAATGCCTCAACCGCGTAGACAAAATCGCTGCGCCGTTCCTGAGGGAGAAACTGGTGCCGCACGACAAGCTCAAGATCCGCAAAGTCCAATGGGACCTGAAGTTCAAGGAGGGCTCAACTAACAAGTTCTCCCCATCCCAGTCAACTAGTGAGGCACTCCTGTGGTGGACAGACTGGGCCAATAACCAGAAAGGCATCTCACTGCCGAACCCTCCTACAGAGCTGCTCCTATTCCCAGGAGTCCACCTACTCCAGGAGACCTGGTTGGGAACATGCACCCCAAGGAAAAGGCCTTCCAGATCCACGAGCTCGAACTTCAAGCGGTGGTTGTATACATCAGGAAGCAGGGTGGCCTCAAGTCACGGACACTGTGCAGTCTGACCTCGGAGATCCTGGGATGGGCCACAGAGAGAGGGTCGTCAGTGACAGCAAGGTTCCTCACAGAGGAAAGGAATGTGGTTCAGGGAGGTCCCTGCACCCGGACGTGGCACATCAACTGATAAATATGTGGGGCTTCCCCCTCCCTAGATCTATATGCAAGAACACTCAATGCCAAGGTTCCCATGTTCTGTTCTTCAGTGCCAGACCCAACATCAGTCATGGAGGATGCCTTCCAGCAACCGTTGGATTGCCTGGATGCCTATGTCTTCCTCTCCTTTCAGCCTACTCTGTCAAGTCTTCAGCGGTTGAGGCAAGGAAAAGGAGCAAAGCTCAGCCTGGTGGCTCTGTGGTGGCCAGACAGGGATGAGTTTTCAGACCTTCTGGAGCTAGCGAGTGAAAAACCATGGCCTCCTCATCTCCGAGAAGACCTCCTGAGGCTGCCCCACTTCAAAAGTTTTCTTGATTGGCTGGAAAACCTCTCCCTTTACGGGTGAAGGTCATCCAACGTCTCCTGAGTCGGGAAGGCTTCTCCCGGAGGGCAGCATTGCACATGACGAGCTATTTAAGGGTGTTGTCGGCAGCCATTTACCAAGTGAAATGGGCCTTGTTTTGGGAAGTGGTGCCAGAAGAAAGAAATCAGGCCCCTCAAATTATCCATCCCGCAGATAGCTGACTTCCTGCTGCACCTCAGGTTGGATGTAGGCCTCTCGATCCCAATAGTGAAGGGATACCAAGCAGTGTTACGCCAAGTATTTGCCCTCAAGGGATTGAATTTAGGAGCATCAAGGCAACTGACCATGTTCATCAGGAGTTTTGAGCAGGCCTATCCCCCACAGCCCCAGAAGGGCTCAGAGTCGACCTGTCCAGGGTGTTGGAGCCCCTTTCAAGCTATTCAAGGATATCCTGGACGCGAAATTTCTTTTCCCAAACAGTTCTGCAGATTAGGGCGGGGCTTCGTGCACAGAAAACAGATTATAAGGGTAACATCTTTATAATGGCTGCGTTAATATTTGAAGGGTAACTAGCTCATTAAAGTTATGATCAGTAACTGTGTTCATAAAGAGCTGAATTTTTATAGATAGCTTAATAATAATAATAAAAATAATAATAATGATAATAATAATAATAATAATAATAATGATAATAATGATGATGATTATTATACACACATATGGATATGTATATATATATATATATATATATATATATATATATATATATATATATATATATATATATATATATATATATATATATATATATATATATATATATATATATATATATATATATATATATATATATATATATATATATATATATATATATATATATATATATATATATATATATATATATATATATATATATATATATATATATATATATATATATATATATATATATATATATATATATATATATATATATATATATATATATATATATATATATATATATATATATATATATATATATATATATATATATATATATATATATATATATATATATATATATATATATATATATATATATATATATATATATATATATATATATATATATATATATATATATATATATATATATATATATATATATATATATATATAGAAGGGGCTAGCGTTTGATCCCAAGTATGAGGTAGAAATTTATTTCTATTTGAACACGATGTTGTGTTGATATTTATCCATATATATATATATATATATATATATATATATATATATATATATATATATATATATATATATATATATATATATATATATATATATATATATATATATATATATATATATATTATCATGATTTGCTCATGAAAACTAAATGTTACTGAAATAACTTAATTTTCAAAACTTTCTTACCAGCTTTTACCAGTTTCATAGTTCAATTCGTGCAAGTAGCCTACAACCTTTCCACAACAAATCATCATCATTCCTTTTATATCTATTCTTCATTGTTGCACTTGTTTAATCATGTTGAAGAATATGGGTTTTAAAAGTGTGTCAATTTTACGTGTTGAGTTCTTA
Organism: Palaemon carinicauda; assembly: GCF_036898095.1. Taxonomy (NCBI): domain Eukaryota; kingdom Metazoa; phylum Arthropoda; class Malacostraca; order Decapoda; family Palaemonidae; genus Palaemon; species Palaemon carinicauda. The sequence continues at coordinate 30,881,157 of NC_090766.1, forward strand.
CTCTACCGCTAGAGTTATTGGGTTCTTTGACAGGCTAGACAGTAATACATTGGATCTCGATATCTAGTTACGGCTAATTTTTCCTTTGCCTACAAATTCAACGAATAGTGTTGTCTATTCTTTCCACATTCTCATCTGTCCTTATACTCCTTTCAACACTGAGATTACTAAACAATTCTTCTTCGTTCAAGGGTTTAACTACTGTTCAGTGGCTACTTTCCTCTTCATAAGGGTTGAGTCACTCTAGCTATGGTAAGCAGCTCTTCTAGGAGAAGGACACTCCGAAATGAAAGCATTGTTTTCTAGTCTTGGGATAGTTCCATAACATCTGTAACATTGTCTTCGACAGTCTTGGGGTAGAGTTCTATTGCTTAAGGCTACATTCGTGCACACTATTCTATAGTTATATATGGAAGATTTATTTCAATGTTGATACTGTTTTGTAAATTTTTTATTCTTAATTGTTCATTACTTGTCTTGTAGTTTATCTATTTAATTTCTTCACTTCGCTATTTTTCTTTGTTGGAACAATTGGTTTTTAGCATCGTGCTTTTCCAGCTAGGGTTTTAGCATAGCTAGTAATAATAATAATAATAATAATAATAATAATAATAATAATAATAATAATAATAATAATAATAATAATAATAATATCTTGGTAGGAGACCCTCCTTCAAACAGGAGGAGTTGAATATTATGGCTGCATCGGCAGAATTCAATTTCTTGTCCAATTTTTCAATTCTACGGACAATTCTCTTTACAGGGTAGCTACATTCAGCTAGCAAGGTGGCGAAGGTCATCAGGTGAATGAAAAATACAATTCAGGTTAAGGCTGGATGTAATTAATACAAGTACTGTGGCTGGATCTGGGTATATATCCCGGCTCTAGTTCGTAGAGAAGGGCCTCAAATTTTGATTGGTCGATCGAAGGTTATAGGTTTGGGTGGCAGATGTACGACGAGCTTGGCTCTGCCTCCCAGGCTGAGAGGTAGGAAGGAATTCTGAATCCTAATTGGTCAAGACGCGAACCGAGCCAGCCATAAAGTCAGGCAGTCTCCTCTCTCGCTCAGTGGACTGGGCTGAGAGAGGTATCCGAGCTCCCTGATAGGCTGAGACGCGCGCCGAGACGGCTCAAAGTCAGGCAGCCCATTCCTACGCTCAGCAGACTGGAATTTCGGACCATGTTCGCCACCCAAATTTGGCCAGACGATTTCTCCATTTGTGGGGGTGTCAGGATCGGGGTTGTCATCGTCCTGGGGGTCTTGATCTTGGTTCCTAGCGTTGGTACGTCGATAGGATGGTAGAAGGAACATCTCTTGGGTCATATTCAATGCTGGTTTCTCATTCTGGATTAACAGAGATTCCAATATTCGTAGGCGCCTGCTGTCCGGGGCGCTGCCAATAATTTTGGTATTGACGATGATGTCTGCCTGGCTAATTTGGGTCTTATGTTGCTGTAGAGCATGATTTCTTATAGCACCTTGCTGGATGTGGCACGAAATCTTCTTCGAAAGTTTCATAGTAGTCATACCTATGTATTTGCCGGGGCATCCTCGGACTGGGCATTGGTAAGAGTAGACTACATTTGTCTTCTTCAGAGGATCGTTCTAAGGGGGCGCGGGATTGTTTCTCATGATCAAGCTGCGGGTTTTTTCAGTCTGGTAATAGATGATGAGTTTAACTTTCATGGTCTCATCAGTGGGTGACATGTTTGTGATGATGACTTTAATGGCCTTCTCATCCCGCTGATATTCTGCGTGCATGAGGCCTTTGTAGTAAAGCTTGATGTCTCTAGATCTGTTGGTGAGGTTGTCAGACCTATCTCTAGTGCTGCCGGACCCCTGGCTGGCGCTGTCGGATCCATCCACCGCAGAGGACCCATACCACTTGTCTATAGCTGTCCTTACTTCACGCTGGACTTGCTTGTTGCTGTAGCTGTTGTTGATGAGGACCTGTGTGGCCCTTCCCAGCTCCTTGTGGGTGTCAGTCCATGACGAGCAGTGTGACAAGGCCCTACGTACAAAGGCCTTGATGGTCGAGGCCCTGTAGCGAGCAGGACATTCACTTTCGCCATTCAAACACATGCTGAGATATGTGGGCTTAGTGTAGACAGTGGTCTACAGGGACGAGATGACTCCCGAATTGAATATCCCAGAGCAAGCCTTTGGACCCTCCTTGCCATCTGCACTAAACGGGCCCCCTTTACTACTCACCCTGGGCACATGTACTTGCAAAAGGATGGCGTGGCGATGGGCTCGCTCTTGGGCGTACTCTTTGCTAACTTCTACATGGGAGTAGTAGAGGAGAGAGTATTCTTCAAACTCTAGTGCCCCCTCGCTTATTTCCGTTATATTGACGACACTTTCGTCAAAGCTACTTCCACCGAAGCCATCAAGAACCTAAGGAGGACCTTTGAGGACAACAGTGTCCTCCACTTCATCCTTGAGAACAGCGTCGACAACAGCCTCCCGTTCCTGGATGTCTTGATTTCTTCCACCAACGAGGGATTCCAGACCACCGTCTACACTAAGCCCACAAAGCTCGGCATGTGTTTAAATGGCGAAAGTGAATGTCCTGCCCGCTACAGGGCCTCGACCATCAAGGCCTATGTACGCAGGGCCAAATCACACTGCTCTTCATGGACTGACACCCACAAGGAGCTGGAAAGGGCCGCACAGGTCCTCATCAACAATGCCTACAGCAACAAGCAAGTCCAGCATGAAGTGAGGACAGCTATAGACAAGTGGTATGGGTCCTCTGAGGTGGAAGGGTCCGACAGCGCCAGCCAGGGGTCCGACAACACTAGAGATAGTTCTGACAACCCCACCAATGGATCTAGAGACATCAAGCTTTACTACAAAGGCCTAATGCACGCAGAATATCAGCGGGATGAGAAGGTCATTAAAGTCATCATCACAAAAATGTCACCCACTGATGAGACCACGAAAGTGAAACTCATCATCTATTACCAGACTGAAAAAAACCCGCAGCTTGATCATGAGAAACAATCCCGCGCCCCCTGAGAACGATCCTCTGAAGAAGACAAATGTAGTCTACTCTTACCAATGCCCAGTCCAAGGATGCCCCGGAAAATACATAGGTATGACTACTATGAAACTTTCGAAGAGGATTTCGTGCCACATCCAGCAAGGTGCTATAAGAAATCATGCTCTACAGCGACATAACACCCAAATTAGCCGGGTAGACATCGTCGCCAATATCAAAATTATCAACAGCGCCCCGAACAGCAGGCGCCTACGAATATTGGAAGCTCTGTTAATCCAGAACGAGAAACCAGCGTTGAATACGACCCAAGAGATGTTCCTTCTACCATCCTGTCGACGTACCAACGCTAGGAACCAAGAACAAGACCCCCAGAACGATGACAACCCCGATCCTGACACCCCCACAAATGGAGAAATCATCTGGCCGAATGCCGATTTGGGCGGCGAACATGGTCCGGAATTCCAGTCTGCTGAGCGTAGGAATGGGCTGCTTGACTTTGAGCCGTCTCGGCGCGCGTCTCAGCCAATCAGAGAGCTCAGATACCTCTCTCAGCCCAGTGCACTAAGCGAGAGAAGAGACTGCCTGACTTTATGGCTGGCTCGGCGCTTGTCTTGACCAATCAGGATTCAGAATTCCTTCCTACCTCTAAGCCTGGGAGGCAGAGCCAAGCTCGTCGTACATCTGCCACCCGAACCTATAACCTCCAATCGACCAATCAAAATTCGAAGCCCTTCTCTACGAACCAGAGCCGGGATATATAAGGACCCAGATCCAGCCAGAGCCTCACTTCTCGCCTGAAGACGGAGTAAGCAGTTCCAAAAGGCGTCGCAATCCACGCCTGACTTTACCTGTTGTAATTTTCGAGTTTTAATTCTACTTGTACTAATTACATCCAGCCTTAACCTGAATTGTATCCTTCACCCACCTGATGACCTTCGCCACCTTGCTAGCTGAATGTAGCAACCCCCTAAAAGAGAATTGTCTGTAGAATTGAGAAATTGGACAAGAAATTGAATTCTGCCGATGCAGCAATAATAATAATAATAATAATAATAATAATAATAATAATAATAATAATAATAATAATAATAATAATAATAATAATAATAATAAAAATAATGTTAATGTTAATGTTAATATTAGTATTCATAATGAATAATCAATGATGTCCTCAGCTATGGGTGCGTCTATAAAACAATGTAATTTCAACTTATCAAGAGAAATGAAAACCTTTGAGAGGTACACAGGTGCATCTTTGGCTTTGCCTAATGCAAAGAAAAGAAAACTATGTTGGAAAAAGTGAACAGCA
>NC_090766.1:30890471-30892971 GCF_036898095.1 Palaemon carinicauda
TTTTCTCCGATGACGCTTAGTTCCCCTTTACCAACTTGAGAAGTGTCCATAATTACATTATGATCTTTATTTGCACTTTGAAATGCTGGATGGAGCAACGGAAATTTCTTATAGGAAATTTATGCATCTTCCAACTTCAAAAATATTGACAAAGCTAATATAGAACGAAAAGCGTTCACACAAACAAAGGGTTTTAAGAACTCATTACTTTATTTAAATTCATTTAAATACATTTCACTATCAGTGCGACAAGTCTTACTAGTAGTATAATAAAACCACTATACCAATAGTTGTAAGTGATGATTTATTCTTAGTTATTTCGTTTCTTAACAAATTTATTAAATAACACTTCAGTAACCAAATAATCACCACCTGATTGATGTATAAAACTTCTATCAATTCCAATAATGTAAAGTAAGTGCCGTAAGCCTCGTGATAGGAAACTACTTGAAATACTTCATCACTGGCAATTATAAGTACAGTTGATAAACTAGCAGTGGTTTTTATAAGATTTCTAATAATGCTTGGCGTACTAACAATGAAATGAATGTTTATGTGAATACTATAAGAGAAAGATCCTCGAAGCAGCAACAGACAATAAGTTATATCGCCTCCTGAATGGTATAATGGGAAATGTAAAAGAAAAGAAGCTACCTGATGGATACAGTGACCAGGAACTAGCAAATAATTTTCTAGTATTCTTTAAAAACAAAATTGAAAATATAACCAGGTCATTTGTAAATACTTGACATCAGATTAATGATACACCCAGGCACACAGACAAATTTAATACGATTTAACAACATAACATAAGATGACATCACCAGAATTATCAAGAGAGCAAAGAAAACAAACTGCGCGATCGATCCTATTCCAATATCTGAAGTAATTGGAGAGAGAGACTTTTTAGTCTAGTAGAAATAATAATGAGAATAGCAAATGCAAGCATTGATGAATGTAAGTTTCCTAAATCTGAGAAAATGGCTATAGTCACACCAGGTCTGAAAAATGCACTGGACTACCAGGAATTAAGCTCATATAGACCTATTTCAAATCTATCCTTTGTCTCAAAAGTGCTTGAATATGTAATTCTTAAACAACTAATCAGCCACTTAGAAGTATTAGAAGCTTTGCCTGACAACCAATCTATACTCTACGGAGACAGCCATCTGCTCTGTTGTAAAGGATATACTAGAATGATGGATGAAAATAAATGAAGTACTGCTCGATCTCAGTGCTGCTTTTGATACAGTGGTGCATGAACTACTACTAAATGATCTACGGTCCATCGGCGTTGAAGATCACGCCTTCGAATACCTAAAAGACTACTTAGTTGGTAGAAATGACTGTGTACAAATTGGAAACTCTTATTCATCATGTGAACCCTTAAGCAGAGGGGTATCCCAGGGGAGTGTACTGGTCTAATCTTGTTCTGCATCCATACTATTGGTCTATCGAAAATACTACAAACGCATGGCGTGAAGTTTAAACTATTTGCAGATGACACAATTTTATTTTTCCATAAATGATATAGATGATACTACTGAAGCTCTAAACCAAATACTTGATAGTGTTAGAGAATAGATGTCTTTTAAACAACTAAAATTACATGAGAACAAAACTGAATTTATGGTGGTGGGCAAATGAAACAGCATGGGAAATTTAATTGATATTCAAATGAACTTAAATAATGACTCGGTGCTGATATCTAATAAAGTTCGAGATCTAGGTGTATTTCTTTATGGTAACATGTCTCTAAATGCCCCAAAAAAATTATGTAATAAAACTGCTGGCTATCACCTAAGAAATTCTGCGTTCATAAAAAAGTACCTGGACGAAAATTCTGTAAAGAAACTTGTAATAAACTGTGTTATTACCAGGATTGACTACTGCAACTCAATCTATTACAATTTACAAAAAGTGGAACTTAAGAAATTACGCAACATAATAAACTGAGGAGCAAGATTGATTAAATGTGTCCCACCTAGAGAAAGGATCACCCCTACACTAGTTGATTTACACTGGCTGCCGATTAAAGCGAGAATTGAATTTAAAATATGTATAATAACCCACCAAGTTATCAAAACCGGGCGTCCAAAATACTTAAGAGAATTGCTACATATTGCGCAGCCAATAAATCATGTCGACACGAGAGTAGTTACAGATGGCTTAAAACTGTTGGAACCTAGAACTATGTCTACTTTAGGCTTCAGAGCCTTTAAATATACGGCCCCGAGTCAATATAATAAGCTCCCACGAGACATTCGAATGATTGAAGACAATACGGCTTTCAAGAGGAAACTAAAAACTTATCTTATCTAAAAAATCATACAACAGTGACGATTCAACAGTAAATGAACAATACGTAATCTGCAACGATAAATACTCTGAACGAACAAGGTAAAATGACAGAGGAAGTCCTGTAGAGATAGGGTTCTCCTGCTGTATGGGACCGGAAAAGCAGCCAGCAAAGTATGTCGACAGACCGTGAAATCTTTAA
>NC_090766.1:30905471-30910471 GCF_036898095.1 Palaemon carinicauda
GTGTGTATGAGAGAGAGAGAGAGAGAGAGAGAGAGAGAGAGAGAGAGAGAGAGAGAGAGAGAGAGAGAGAGAGAGAGAGAGAAACTTAACAATTAATTAGTTTTTACGTGATCTTCATCAGAACTGCTAATACCTCTCAGGTAACCTGGTATTATGATTATTATTATTATTATTATTATTATTATTATTATCATTATTATTATTATTATTATTATTATTATTATTATTATTATTATTATTATTATTATTATTATTATTATTACTTGCTAAATTACAGCCCTTGTTGGAAAAGTAGGATGCTATAAGCCCAGGGGTCTATCAGGAAAATAGCCGAGTGAGGACAGCAAACAAGGAAAAATAAAATATTTTTAGGACAGTAACAACATTAAAATAAATATTTCTTATATAAACTATAAAAAACTTTTACAAGACAACAGGAAGAGAAATTAGATAGAATAGTGTGCCCGAGTGTACCTTCAAGCAAGAGAACTCTAACCCAAGACAATAGAAGATCATGGTTCAGAGGTTATGGTAATACCCAAGACTATAAAACAATGGTTTGATTTTGGAATGTCCTCCTAGAAGAGCTGCTTACCATAGCTAGTGTCTCTTCTACCCTTTCCAAGAGGAAAGTAGCCACTGAACAATTACAGTGCAGTAGTTAACCCCTTGGCTGAAGAAGAATTGTTTATGATTTATAGATTGGAGGGTCCTCCTCAAGTGCACTGAGCGCTCTCAGAAAGTCCCAACCAGAGTAAATTATCCCCAGTTCATACTACCTTTGCTTTAGCGCGATTGACGCCGCTCAGTTTTTTTCAGCTGAATGAAGTGCCCCTGTCTGAGTGATGGACTCAAATGTGATGCTGGTCAGTGTCGGGCCGTATTAGAAGCTACCCAAACTACTCTTGGAATGAGAAGGCAGATTTACCGGCAAAGAATGCTGTATCTGAGTTGCTGCCGAGAAGATATCTCATCTTCTTTAATGATTTTTTACCTAGCATTAAGAATTAGTTTTATAATAATTGCCATCAGCATTAAGATAGTCTAGATGGAAATAAGATGAAAGAAATACCGAAGGATATATCTCATTAGACGTCTACCATTGAAAGTGAGGTACTTGTTGACTGACCTTTAGCACCAGTAAACTTCATTTTTGAAATAGAAAAAGAATTGTGGCAATCTACCATATTCATAAACAAATGTCAATAGATACTCAGAAAATCATGGATTTTTTTACTCAACAAACTTTGCCCGTCTTACAAATAGTATAATGAATATGATATTTATACAGGTTATGAAGAATTGGTTGTAGTTTCATGTTATGTAAAGAAATTATAGATAAAGCAAAGCCACGGTGAGAAATTTGTCATTAAATTTGGTGAGTTCCGATTATTAAGGCGTGCCCAATGTGGACGCTCCCCTGTCTATTACGTACTCTTTTACTCATAAAATCTATAGTTACACAAGCCTCCTTTGGATATGCTAGACCTCATTCGTTCCTTTATTTACTCATATATGATTCGAAGAGTTTCAAATGCATTATCACAACTTCCATTGGGGAAAAAATAATGAAAAAGCAAAATATGTGTTTGACATGTTTCCGTCTTGTAAATGAAATTAATTGTTTGAGTAACATGAATACATAATACAAAATAGATATTCTTGGTAATGTATCTGTTGGGAAAGGCTTATGCATATGAAAAATATAGAGAGTACAGTCATAAAAAAACACATCTAATTTAGAAGGAAAAGCGTTCACACAAACACATGGGTTTAAGAACGGTTGTCTTTATTTAGTTATTTAAATCCGTTTCACAGCTAGTGAAACAAGTGTTTTTTGTAGTATCATTAAATAATTGCTCGTTTAGCTGTTCTACTAATATCTGCTAGTGATTAATTATTTTCAGCTATTTTTTTTTTTTTTATTAAATTTATTAAGTAATACTTCATAACCCCATAATCACCTCGTTTGGCTTTCTGTCCAATCACCACCTGATAGATGCATAGAACTTCTATCTATTCCAATAATGTACAGTAAGGTCCTGAAGTCTTGTTATAGGAAAATACTTGAAATATTTCATGAGATTGCTGGTAAGGCTTGGCGCACTAACTATGCAATGAGTGTTTATGTCGACAGACCGTGAAATGTTAGGAACAAGGAAATCGCCAATTTAAAACCGTGTGAATTCATATTAGGTTTACAGTCTCTCTCTCTCTCTCTCTCTCTCTCTCTCTCTCTCTCTCTCTCTCTCTCTCTCTCTCTCACAAAATTATATATATATATATATATATATATATATATATATATATATATATATATATATATATATATATATATATATATATATATATATATATATATATATATATATATATGTATATGTATCCTTATATATATATATATATATATATATATATATATATATATATATATATATATATATATATATATATATATATATATATATATATGTATGTGTGTGTGTGTGTGTGTTATCAATGGTGTTACTTTTTAAAAGTAAAATAACTTCCACTCATAAAAGTTCAGACACAAATTATGTACTTCCGTGGAGCCAACTAAGCCAGCCAAGCCACTGTATAGTTCAAACCAATAAAACATATTATAAATACATTTGTTGTCGAGATGGCAACTGAAACAAAACTTCTGACCCCCGAAAGGTTTCGAAACTTTGAACAAAGCTCTGCTGAGTTGGAGACTTAGTTATCACCAGAACAGGAGGAGGACTATGACTCTGGTAACTGATTCAGAATAATTAAAGCAGATGTTTTCATGATTTGCAGGTGTTGTACGGCTGAGTGATTGTCTTTTAATGACTAGCTAAAAAAAGAGTAGTTCTTTCACTCTCATTAGAGCTTACTTAGAATTTTAGAGAACACATTAACGATCGTTTCAAAATGGATTTTTATCATGAGTTGTTTTTTCGTTTGTTATATACCTCATTGAATTTATGTTTATTGTATAACTCGTGTGATTTCGTAAAATCAGTGTCATTAATTTTTGAAAAGACTATTATGAATATTTTAGTCCATTGCTACAACTAATGTATATCTCTTTACTTCAGCAATGATTCATTTTAAAGAAAATTTAGTGTTTATATTCATTTCGACTGTTGTTGATAGTTAGTTTATTTATTTAATTTTTTTGGATATTGATTCACTAAAAAAAATCAAAACTTATTTTTTTTTCAAATATTTGTATTATCTATTTCTCACAAATTTTACATTGTTTTTTTTTTTCTATAAAGAACAGTATTTAATCACATGGTCCTGGCAGTATTAACTTAAGCATCAGAAACTTGCAGCCTTACTAAAGTCTCGGAACATAGCTAGTTACAACACAAGGAGCTAAGAGAGAATAATGATGGAAATAGAAATAAGAGACAGAAAAGGGGAAACATTGATTCGTAAATAAACTAAGGTAGACGACATACTAAACACACATAAGAAAAATCAATGGACATGAGCTGGACATATAATGAAAATGACAGAATACCTGCGTCGACCCACGTTTACAGGTGTTAAGGTGAGTTGAGGTGTAGCCCATTAGCCAGGTGTCAGGTGGAAGTCATTTCGGATAATAAGTTATAATTCTTTAAGGCTTTCCGAAAACCTTGTCCATCTTAGTGACGAACAATAATCATTCATATATACTTGCAAACATCCAGTTATATAGATGCATACACCCCCATATACATGCTTGCACATATGATTAACATACATATACAGTACACATTCATGCACATATAACCCTATCAACGATTAACATACATATACACATTCATGCACATAGAACCCTATCAACATAAAAATACAATTACACATACAGTATATTTTACATGTCTTGAACATCAATGTGCATATAAATAAAACACACAAATAAGTAACAGTATATTTTACATGTCTTGAACATCAATGTGCATATAAATAAAACACACAAATAAGTAACAGAAAAGCATATATGCATATCTTTATACAATAATTTTATATACATGTGAATATTACCTCAGTTTTGAAAGATTAATTTCATATTTACAAGTGCCGCTCCAGTCAAGACTACATTAAGTAATTGAAGCATTTTTCTTTTATTAAACTTGCAGATTACTTTGAATATAAATACACAGAGTTTATAAATTCCATTCAAGTTGTAATCAAAGATTTCTTCTATAAAACTGGATTCTACAATGTTTCTTTCCAATAAGGTATGTGAATGAACCGATTTCTTTGCACCTGACCAATCAACAGTGTGAATCTGATCTGTAACATGGACAAACATTGCATTATTATCTTGAGCATCTCTTACACTTTTCTTATATGATTCAAATCCTTTTTCGAGAACTTTACATGTTTGTCCAATATAATATGCTTCACAGGAATTACATAGAATATGATATACACATCCCTTGCTACTGTCAGGAGTATTCTTTGTGGGAGCTGCTCCTTTTGCTGTGTTGTTGCTCTCAAATGATACAATAATGTTTAAAAAAGATTACAATTGGGGAATATCTTCAAAAAGAAGTACTATATCGCAAAATATTATTGAAGTGGGTCTTTTTGCTCTTCTTAGTGCATCATATAATACAATTTCAAGTTACTTCAATTTCTTGTTTGATTTAAGTGATAATGCACACATGGATATAAATTCTTGGCTTTCTACATACGATGAACTTTAATTTATCTCTTCTATACCTGTGTGTGCAGCCATCTAAAAAAAGGTAAGCTACATTATTACGTGCAATGTTACTTGCTAACAAAAAATTAAATATATATATATATATATATATATATATATATATATATATATATATATATATATATATATATATATATATATATATATATATATATATATATATCTATATATAAATATATATATACGTATATATAAATATATATATATATATATATATATATATATATATATATATATATATATATATATATATATATATATATATATACGTATATATACGTATATATAT
>NC_090766.1:30912971-30915471 GCF_036898095.1 Palaemon carinicauda
GCCACCACGTGACACAATTGGTAGTAATTCATTCAAATTACTCCTAATGAGTCAATATGGATAAATATCAACACAACATCGTGTTCAAATAGAAATGAATTTCTACCTCATACTTGGGATCGAACGCTAGCCTTTCATTAGAAGGGGCTATCATTCGATCCCAAGTATGAGGTAGAAATTTATATATATATATATATATATATATATATATATATATATATATATATATATATATATATATATATATATATATATATATATATATATATATATATATATATATATATATATACATACATACATATCATCATCATCCCCCTCGCCTAGTGACGCAAAGGGCCTCAGTTAATATTTCACCAATCTTCTCTATCTTGAGCTATTAATTCAATACTTCTCCATTCACCATCTCCTACTTTCCTCTTTATAGTGCTTAGCCATGTAGATCTGGGTCACTCAACTCTTCCAGTGACTTGTGGAGCCCAGCTGGACGTTTGGTGAACTAATCTCTCTTGGGGAGTGCGAAGAGCATGCCCAAACTATCTCCATCTACCTATCATTATGATCTCATCCACATATGGCACTCGAGTAATCTCTCTTATAGTTTCATTTCCAATCCTCTCCTGACATTTCACTCACAATATCCTTCTAAGGGCTTTTTTCTTCAACCTAAAAAATCTATTGGAAATTGTTTCATTGTCATGCCATGACTCATGTCCATAGAGTAACACCGATCTCACTAAACTGATGTATAGTCTAATTTTTATATATTTAATTTCAGGCGATTTGATTTCCAAATTTCACTTAACCTAGCCATTGTCTGATTTCCTTTTTTCACTCTTTCACTAAACTTTAATTTTAAAGACCCTGTATTGGAGAACATAGTTCCTAAATACTTAAATGATTCAATCTCATTAATCCTTTCTCCTTCCAATGATATTTCATCTTCCATTGCATACTCCGTTCTCATCGTCTCTGTCTTTCTTCTATTTATCTTCAGCCTCCTCTCGTGTGATATTTCATGCATTCTGCTAAGCAAGCATTGTAAATCCTGTGGTTTTTTGCTAACAAGGACAGCATCATCAGCTTACTCTAGGTCTGCTAAATTCTTATCACCAATCCAGTCCAATCTTTCTCCACCATCTCTGACTATTCTACGCATTTCAAAATCCTTAAGAATAAACAACATAGGTGACAATTCATTCTCTTGGAGTAGTCCGCGTTCACTGGAAATTAATTTGATAAGAATCCATTAAAAATAACTTTGCACTTGTTATGCTTATGAACTTAATGAAATTTACATATTCAAGAGTAATTCCATAATGACGAAGAACTCTTCACAAAATTGGCCGGTGCTCACTATCAAAGGCTTTTTCATAGTCCACAAATGCAACCAAATGTTAATTTCTATATTCTATGCATTGTTGATTACTTTTCTCAATATGAAAGTTTGGTCTGTACAACTTCTACCTTTTCTAAATCCTGCTTGTTCATCTCTCGGCTTTTAATCAATCTTTTTCTTTTGAAGTATCTTAAGGATAAGCATACTATATATAGTCAAGTCTCCCCTTTTTCTTTGCTATTTTCACCAGCACTCCTCACTCCAATTCATCAGGTTTTACCTCCTCATGCCACATTCTACAAAATAATCTTGTAAGGAATCTGGCAGTCACTTCATTTAAGGCGAGTATCATCTTGGCCGTTATTCCATTGTATCCCGGGGCTTTTATTCTCTTTAGTTTTTTAGGATAGCTTAGACTTCAAACACACTGAATGCATTCATGGGAACATCAAGGTCTTCGTCAGCTTCAAGTATATCAATCAAATTATTCCCTTCAAATCTCCTATTCATAACCTCACTAAAGTGTCCTATGTAACGTTGTTTTTCTTCATCTTCTGTTGCTCTAATCGAGCCATCTCTCTCTTTGATAGTTATACAGTATGCTTCTTCTTTGCCTTATTCGAGATTTCTTTAATAATTCTAAGAGTAACTCTTACATCATAGCCACTTGCTGAATTCATAGCTTTGCTAGCTTCATCTGCATTACTGTCTAAATATTCTCTCAGTTACTCCTGGCTTTTCTTTCGACCTCACTATATATATATATATATATATATATATATATATATATATATATATATATATATATATATATATATATATATATATATATGTGTGTGTGTGTGTGTGTGTGTGTATATATATATATATATATATATATATATATATATATATATATATATATATATATATATATATATATATATATATATATATATATATATATATATATTATTACGACTAGCAAACTACGTAAATTCCCGAGATCCAAAACTCACCTGCTTTATATTACATAATCTGATACACAAGAGAAAAACCTCCGAACCCTGAAAATAATACTCAACTCCGAGACAATAATATATATGAACACTGAATATCTAAAAAATATCTTTACTTTACACTCAAAACAAAATTGGGTGATTACTTTACTTTTAACAGGAA